>NW_024871568.1:0-39014 GCF_019054845.1 Dipodomys spectabilis | reverse complement strand
GTCAACCGTTGGGTTCAGTTGCTCACAGTGGTTGTATTCCAAGTTCAGCTGTCCGCAATTGTTTACTGGTGCCTCTAATGTAGATGTAGTTGTAGGAGTCGTTTAGGCGCCTCGTTCACGTTTTATCTGCTCTTCGCAATTTCGTCCAAAGAGCAGCATAAGGGCTCAATTAGTGGTGGTATATTATTGTATCAAATCTAGTTACAAAGAAAACAATGATGGAAATATGAATGTATGTTTAAATATCATCGAGTCCTTCTCAAGGTTGTGGTTTTTTTTTTTCGCAAATGTTCACCGAAAATTATTTGTCATAAAAAAATCTCTACTCCACTACATATAACAATCGGGTCACTATAATGAAACATCTAACTAAAAATTTGTTGTTTTGATAGAAAATGAAAAACCAATTATTTCAAAAGTACAGACCGACAAGTTAGCATGACGTTCGTCTGAAATATCAAACGAGGACGTCTCTCTATAGCCGAACTCCAAATTTGGTACAGTAGAGGGGTCACAAGCGGACATGGCAACTTACTTTCCACTTATTTACGGGCTCTGTAGAGGAGGAGAAGTTAGGAAAGCTATAATCTTATTTGGATACTTTGCTCGCATTGCTTGAATTCAAGTTCAGTTTTTGTTAAATTATCCACTAATCCTTGTCTCATTGCACGAATCTCTTCTCGTTGATCCATTTTTCAACGGATGACAGTTTGTTCATCAAGTAAGTGATTCAGATACCCTTTAAAATTTTAATTTTATTAAAGAGAAATTGCATTGAAACATTACAAATGTCTTTTGTGTTGACTAATCTTTTATTGGACCTTCATCTTTGGGTGCAATGCAACCAACCCGTGTATGATCTGGAACAGAAACAACCATAACAGTTCCTCGCGCCAAGAGACAAATCTTTCTAAGTTTAAACCTTCTTGGACTTGACATTTACAGCGGAAGCAGATGTCAAGACTCAAGAAACTGACAAGGAACGAAAAAAGATCCCTGTGTCAGTCTAGATGTCTAACCTACAACGAAATCTTACTTCAGAAACAGAAGTGCTGAACTAAATTTATTCATCGAACATCAAATGCCTTCGGAGCCCTTTTCGCTGCACTCATCGGTTTCTTCGGAAGTCCGGAAAGGAATAAGTTTCGGGCAAGGGAACTGCAAGATATACAGTGGAAGCCTGCAATCTAACGATCTCCTGCCAAAGCTTGAATCCAGTAGAATCCAGTAATGTACACAACCGAGTGACTAGTGCGGAGGATTCTGCCCCTTCCAGTTTTGAGATGGGTAATCCAATCATCACAAATGATAAGCAAAAATCAAGATCTGACAACATCACTAACTGCAACAAGTAAAAAAAATTGAGACACTTCAGGTGACGCACAACTCGAACAAATCATGTTGTTGCTAAATGATGGGTAAATGATACAAGATGAGAAAAAAGGGTCAGAAAAAGGAACATGTTCTTTTTAAGCGACGTAGTAGTACACCAATGTTGAAAAATTAAACAAGTTTTCTGAGACAGCGCAAGAGTTTAAAAGAAATGGCCTAATTATATATGATGGTTTTATCAATAAAACAGCTGTGTCACAAATAAATAGGCAATGCTAAAACTAGGAATTATCAGATGCAAATTGGGTAGCAAGAAAATGTCGTGTATCTTCACCTCAAATGGTCTAATGTGCTTTTCAAGTTCAGAGAGAAAAAAAAGGTCAACTGTCACCTGCTTTAGTTGAATAAAACTAGCTCTACTCGAGAGTGCAGCCAATCAACCATAACTGGTGCTGTAATCAAGAGTGAAGAGAAAATCCCTCGAGGCTTCAGTGCCCATTTGGATATTGAAGCGTTTAGCAAAAGATTCCACCAACACATCACTTTCATAGTCCATCTCCCGGGTACAACGTCTTCGGACCTTCTTCAGTGTCTCTCTTGATGGAACATATCCGGCTGATACCTGTAGGATGGACACTAGGCATACTCAAGAGGTTCCATTTTAAATGCACATAAACACAAACTGAAAGATAAGAATATCTCAGCAAACACAGACATGGATAACTTTTTTACCATTTGGTCAATCACTTGAAGGGCAGATTTTGCATCTCTTACAACTAGATGTGCATCAACAAGCAGGGAGTAAGACTTTGCATTGGGCTTGATCCCCAAGCTAACCATGTGGTTAAGTACCTTATCAGCTTCAGCGATCTGAAATAAAAAACAAAAAAAAATTAGAAGCAGACTCATAGACCAAGAGATAAACATGATGCGCAGCACTCTAAGCACTTGAGAGAGAGAGAGAGAGTATTACCCCCTTCAACTTTCCATACGCATACATCAAACAGTTGTAAGAATGGACATCAGGGCTCAACCCAAAAGAATGAATAGCCTCAAAAGTTTCATAGGCACGGACGAGGTCCCATATATTTGCACAACCTAAAATGACACAGTTGAGTGCAGCTACAGACTTGTAAGGGCATTCTGCACGACTCAATTTTTCGAGTTGGAGGTACACCTGAGGCAGATTGAACAGATATGATTAAAAACTGATTTAACCACCCAAAACTGGACGGATTAAATCAGACTTCTAATACTTAGTCAAGTACACTAGCCTTTCTCCCTTCGGCAAGTCACGTTGACTTTATTTCAAGGACAAGTAAGCTGTCCAAGGAAACAACAGGGAAAATATAGTTATATTGAAACTTGTATATGGAGTACAACCTTTAGTTGCAATAAATTGCACTAAATCAGCTGCATTCTTTCTTTGGAACAACTAGTAATTCAATAGGACAGCTGAAAGTAGAAAATTACAGATTCAACTATCACAGTGAGCAGATGAATCATCTGGGTGATTATGCTCTTTGTACAAAAACTTTCAATGGTATAGTGGTTCAGCTTCTCTGAAAAAATAACGTCAAACAACCACTACATGATAGGAGAAGATACGAGGAGCACAAAGTCAAGGAATAGTACCAGATCCAATGTCTCAAATCCCTTTCTTGAGCATGCCACTGCCAACGGATACAGAGAAGTAAACGGAGAGAACATTTCTTCCCGAGCTTCTTCATCATAACCTTCACAAGCAGACTCAAATTCCCGCAATGCAGCAACAGCCTTTTCCAAATTTCCAAATGCTGCATGGGCATTTATCTTAGCAATGAAGCACTGTGGGCTTGGATTTTTATGGCGTAATGATCGGCGAAGAACAGCCCATGAAGCATCCATGAGATTAGAAGTATAGGTCCTCGCTGCAGTTCTTAGTGCCGAAACGACCAAGCATTCGTCTACGGCAAGTTGCATAAACGGTCTTGCAGCCTCACCCTTGGCGATCCATCGGGCCAGAAATTCCAGAGCATGGAACGCTAACTTGCTGTTATCCTCTCGAGTTGCAGCGTCTAAGATATAGTTGCACTGGTTCCAACTAGGACTAAGTGCTTTGTTCTGGTCCATGGTCTACTAAAAACAGATAAAACGAAGCCACATTGCGGAAATTATTATCTATGCCACTGCCCATGAACTGGAAACTACTAATCAGCTAAAACAGCCAAGTACCTTGCACTTCTCGATAATCGCAACCAATTTATCAAGCTTACGCCCATCCAGACAAGCTCTCGCACACTGCGTAAACACTTCCATTGACAAGCTACATCCACTCTTCAAAGCCTTGTCAACGCACTCCAGAGCAACAATACTTTGTTTTTGCTGGAAAAGCATTGTGATTACCATATCATAAGAC
Source organism: Dipodomys spectabilis (assembly GCF_019054845.1). NCBI lineage: Eukaryota > Metazoa > Chordata > Mammalia > Rodentia > Heteromyidae > Dipodomys > Dipodomys spectabilis. The sequence continues at coordinate 35,284 of NW_024871568.1, read as the reverse complement.
TCGTCATCTGCCCGAGCTCCACCTCCAGCCACCTCCAGCCTAAAACAAGCAAAGAACCAAACACTCACAATCACCAAACAACATCAAACACGTGAAGGTTACACAACGGAAGTTCCCACATTCCGTCAATGAAGCAACACCTTTAACTCAGCCAAGCATGAACTAACCGCTTGAGCAGCTTCAATGCGGCCTCCGCCTGGTTAGCCAACTGCATAGCCTTGAGAACGAGATTATATGACGTCGTATTGGGCACGATCACAAAGTCCTCCATCTTCGCCACGAGGTCGAGCATGTCCCCCGCTGGGGCCCCCATCATGAGGTTCGCCCTAAGGTAGTAATTGTAGAGTTCAACGGTGGGCCTATTGGGCTTCCCGTTCCAGTCCAGCGACCTTATCCACAGCTCAAAGTACTGCTTCATCTCCGCCCACCGCAATGACGTCATCCACTCGGCGAATAGGTTCAGGAGGCCGGTGGCGTCCATCGCTTGCGCCGCCGACGCCGGCGCTGGTCGGGACACAGACGGAAAGTAAGGGCAGCGAGGACCGCCAGTTCTCGCTGTAGGTCGGGCCAAAGGTAGACGGTTTGGGAGGGATATCGGTTGGGGTGGGGCTCGGGCCGGGGTCATGGTGGTCGGCGAGCTGGGGCTCATGTGACAGGGAGGGGAAGGTGGAGATTGGCTTGATTTGGGTGGCGGTGGCATTTAGGGTTCTGATTAGGGTTTTGGTCCGGTTCAGGATCCACATTTGGGTCACCATTTTCGCGGGCAGAAGTGCAGTTAAGTTGCTGTGTTAGGGTTTTGGGAATGGCGGTGGTGGTGGCGGCTAAATCTTAGCTTTCCGTTCTGGGAATGGCTTTTTGGTAATTATATTCCCTTTCTGGGGCTGTTTTCGATTTCGCCTTTAACTGGAAGCCCAACTATATGATCTTGGACATTCCGGAAAATTTAGGCCCGGGGAATGAATGAATCCCAGTAAAATTTAAATGGGATATACATTCGAGAATAATTAATAGACCATACGTTACACTATTTCAGTTTCATTTTTTCAATCGAGCGTATAATATGCATGAGTGTATGTTATAAGGTGAAAGTTTCATAAAAATTGCAATCGAATTAGATTTCTACAATGTATTACACTTTTCAAAATGTCTCATAATTGCAAACTCAATTTGACCTCAAAACATCAAAAGTCAAAAATATAGTCGAATTAGACTTCAAAGAAGATCATGATGCTTATGTTGATCTTCACTACACGAATCTTTCGAATGTTTCGAGGTCAGGTGTACTTTTCTTCCACATGCATCTCAATGCAAGGCCATAGTATTAATGTTCAAGACATGTTCCTAATCACGAGCTTCATTATGAACCTCGTGATTAGCACTCGAAAACAAGTTGTTTGAAATCACAGTTAATTTTGCTGGATTCTTTATCTTTACATTACACTTTGGAACTGTCGCATTGGTTATGAGTTTCTTTAGACGAGAGCTTGATCTTGACGGAGTTTGAAGGACAATTTTTTTTTGTTGGGCTTGACTTTTGGAACATCATGCATCTTAGTTGTTTGATAAGGTGTATCAATACAAAGGTGAACAATTTCTAAATCGAAAGCAACAAAGAATTGTGAGTCAAATTCATCCTCATCATCTGTATCTCCTAATACAGTTGAAGTATCACGACCAGAAGACTGCAAACCACAAGTATGTTGCTCATCAATGTGAGAAAAACTTGCACTAACAACATCAAGACTCTACACCTCCACAATTAATGACCTACAAACTGAGAATCATGTCTCCTGTAGTAGTCTTCTCGTGTTCTTTGGAATCACATCCTTGAAGTCAGATCTTTACCAATTTAAGTTTGGAAATTAGTTCTCGTTTTGAGTACATGATTAAGGACTAAATCAGATTTAATTTTTTGTTATAAGGATCTCATAAAAAAAACCCAAAGAGAAATATGCATTTCAACAAGTAAATAATTTTTATAATTATAATATTCGTGTTATTATGATTATGATTGTTTGAAATTCTTTAATACTAAAATTTAAAATAAAATTGTTTGTTAAGTTTTGTTATTCAAAATGGTCGAATTCAAACTATTCAATTATAAAATAAAATATCTCTGAAATTGTTCGTCTGACAGTATCCGGAATAAATGCTTCAACATAATTTAATATACAACCTACGAAAGACTCGACCGTATCTCAATCCAAATAAGATCGATCGTCTCGTAAGACCAGATAAGCATCCAACAATTCAGTTAATTACGAAAGAAATGCTTAATAAGCCCGAATCACATGCCAATACAAATAATCGATAATTTCAACCATAAAATCTACACGGTCCCTACTTCCAGCTGTCACCTCTACCACAGAAGATGATCCAAACGTGCTATATATTCCCTTTATATAAAAATAGAGACACGTAAAGACGAGCATCTCTTTGTGGTTTCATTTGTTCTCTTTTTTGGGGAATATGGAGAATTTTCCAGAACCCAATCATACACTTTATAGACGACCTCGTTATAAAGAAACCACCGAATTTCATTTGCTTCCAAAAAAAAATATGCAAATTATCTTCAGATTCCTGGTCTTTACAATATTCTTCTATTGAGTCTTTTTTTTTGTGATAAATGAGTATTAAGTCCATGTTTTATTCAAAACTATTTGTCTCGGGTCCCCACCGATCAAATCAAAATTTTTTTAAAATTTTTTGTCATGTGAAATGGCTATTTTACCCTTCACAAAACGACAAATTTCATCATATTGTTGTCATTTTGTGAAAGGTAAAATAGTCATTTCACATGACAAAAAATAAAAAAAAAATTGATTTGGTCGGTGGGGACCCGAGACAAACATTTTTGAATAAAACGGGGACAGATTAATCATTTATGTAACAGGAGGGACTCAATAGGAGATTTCGGTAAAGACCAGAGACCTGAGGGTAATTTGTCCAAAAAAAATTTATTCCAGCCAAACGCTCGATTGCTTCCATCACCCCTTAATGTAAATCTTTCATATGTTAGGGGGAATATATATTTAATCGAAAGATTTCCTTTTCGGATCTAGAGGAAGTTGTTAGGCTGTATAATTTCATTTGAGAAAAGAAAAAAGTCGTATAGAGAGCATAAAACTGTCTCGTCTGTCTCCAATTTTGTTCAACTGAATTATTGACATCTATCTGTATTTTCCAAAAAAAAAAATAAGAAAAAGATATTCGTGCGTGAGTAAGCAATCATTTGCAACTACAACAACAAATAGTATGATTTTATAAGGTGAATTAGTTTAAAATTTTTAGTCAACGTAATATCTTGAAATTTTAAGATGGACAAATGAAATGCTAGTAGGAAAAAAAAAACAGGCGAGTCAATCCGAATGGCATGCTGTGGTCGCATGCAGTCAAATCGATACCAAGTGGATTAGATGGGTCCCCTTTGGAAATTACGTACATCAAAACTGTTGTGTGCAAAAGCATAGTATTTTCATGGCCAAGGATTATATGCGGATGACTGAAATTTAATCCCCAGCCTGCGGATTGTTTTTACACCTTAGGATTAGAATTTAATTTATAAAATTTTCATCCAAGGGTTATTATTTGTAGGGGTAGAATAGGTATTCACCTAATCATTCTTTTCAAATCTATAATCCAGATATCCTCAAATCCCTCATTTTATATTTAAATTTTGAAATCCCTCAAAAAAGAAGAAAAGGGAAAATCCCAAATTCCCCAGATCGAGAAGAGAGAGAGGGAGAGAGAGAGACCGGGAAGATGATGAAGATATTGTTCGATCCTTGGCCGGTGTTCTTCAAGAGGGAGTGGAACCGCAACTGGCCCTTCCTCGTCGGATTCGCCACCACCGGCACGATCATCACCAAGCTCTCCCTCTGCCTCACCGAGGAGGACGCCAAGAATTCCCCCTTCGTCCAGAGGCACAAGAGGTGAATCGGAAGTCCATGCTTTGAATTTGTTCCCGGGATGGAAGCATGGCTGTTTTACTTTCACCGTTTTCTGGGATGGAAGTTTTATTCGTCCTTGGTACAGTATGCAACCTGGTGTTCAAGTCCGAGTCCGGAACAGTTGTGGTTGGGTGGAAGAGAGTATTGCGTTGTTACACTGTCGGTTAGATTGTGGTGCTCGTCCTATCATCTAGAGGATATGAAAGGTTTTTAGGATGGATGAGTTTGTTCCTATTAAGCAAGGTTCTGCGCATTTAATACAAAAAGTTGGATGAATAAGTGGGGAGTTGGGTGGTTCACTGGATAAATGATGGATCAGATTAAAAATCGTAACATGTTTTTGGCTTGTTTTCTTTTAGGCTTGAGGCACTAAATCACGTTATGTACAAAATCTGATTCTTATCAAAACTGGATCTGATTACTTGGACATGCAATAGATGGCCAATTGAATGGTATTAGAGTACTGGTGGTACCTGCTCTAAAAGAACAGAAGCACCAATATTTAATGAAGGTATCATTATTATAATAAAAGAACCAGTATTGTAATAAAGGTACCAAAACTAAATATAAATGGACCATTATTGATGAACATAGGTACCATAATTATCATTAAAGGTACCAATTTCTGGGCATGACCTTTACTCTGCGAATTAGTCGACGAAGGTGCCATTATTGTAATAAAAGAACCAGTATTGTAATAAAGGTACCAAAACTAAATATAAATGGACCATTATTGATGAACATATGTACCATAATTATCACTAAAGGTACCAATTTCTGGGCATGACCTTTACTCTGCGAATTAGTCGACGAAGGTACCATTATTTATTTTTTTGGTCGAAACGAAGGTACCATTATTGAAATAAAGGGACCAACACTAAACATAAATGGACCATTATTAATGAACATAGGCACCAATATTATCACTAAAGGTACCAATATCTGGGCACATGTATTACCGTTACTTTGCGAATTAGCCGATGATGAATCATGGTTTTCAGAATTGTTTGAGAATTCCATTGTTGTTGTAGCTTCAAAATCGTTGTACTAATATTGACAAACCGTGTACTAACATTGACGAACTGTGTATCAATATTGTTTAACAAAAGGTACCAATATTTATAAAAAATGTACCATTATTGTGACAAATGTACCAAAAATAAATGAAAAGAGTACCATTTTTATGAAAAAATACCAATATTACATACCAGAGGTACCAGAATACACACACCCGAGCCATTACTTGCTAAACCATCCAACTAGTAGCTTTAGGTTATAGCTCAGGTTCCTTGTAGGACTCCAGAGCTGACCAACATCATCGGTTCTAGATGAGGAGGTTAGAGGAGTCGCGGGAGGGGGCGATGGGGGAGTTCCGGTCGCCGTCGTCTTCTTCTTCCTCTTCGTCGGAGTCGTCGGGGGTTGAAGGTGGAGATGTTGCAGGAGAAGCGCTCTAGGGACGAGAAGAAGGCAAGAATTACCCACCCCGCCACGCCGTTGAGATTCTCTGCCGTTGCCTCCCCTATGTTTGCGTTCTCTTGGTTGCTATTGTTGCTCTCCATTTTGATTTATTCCTGGGGTGGTAGTTTCAATTTGGGAACGGAACCTTAGCTCTTCTAATCAGTATGTAGAACGAAGATCAATATGATAAGTTTGGCAATGACATCTACATGGAAGATAAATAGATGTTATGTTTGAAAAGAGTGAAAATATTTAACGAAGGTACCATGATTGAAAAAAAAGCCACCAATACTAAACACGAATGGACCATTATTAACGAACAAAGGAACCATTATTCTCACAAAAGATACCAATATCTGGGCACGTGTCTTACCATTATTCTACAAAGTAGACGACAATGAATCATGGTTTTCAGAATTTATATAGATAGTTATCTATCACGGTACGTGAAAAAGAAATTGGCAAATCCATGTTGAATTCGATGAAGGCGGTGGTGGTTTCGAAGATGACGGCGACGACGAGACTGAATTTGTTACTGCTGAATTGGTGTTTTTGTTTGAATTGTAGATTTCATCAGCTTGGGTTTTGGTTATCTGAGTATGTGGGAGTCCAATTCTAATCAGCTTGGGTTTTAGATTAGCGGGGTTTAAGATTTGATTTTTGAAAATTTTGGTTTTGAATTACAGATTAGGTAGATTCACTACATGGGAGGACGAAGGCTTTTTAATAATTGACTGTTTTTAGCTTAAAGACTAATTTGCCCTTACAAAAAACAGTCCGCAGCCTGCGGATTGAGGCCAATCCGCACCCAATCCGACCTCTATTTTCATTACAATTCTTATAATTTACAAATATTAAAATCATAATTTTGCACTTTTAATCTAACAACTTTTTAACAAAATTGATTGTTTAATTTGGACCAACTGGGGTGTAACTAAGTGAGTGGACCAGTGTTCAACTGAACAACTTTTGGGGTATAGTTCGGTTTAAATTTTCCGTATGTCACGTCCTAATGCCAAGATTCCCTGGCCATTAACGGAACCCGGCGGTCAAAATCTGCATGCTGCTCACTTGGTCGTATATTATTCAAGGTGTTGAAACAGCTCCTCCGGTTCCTTAGACTACCTACATTCATGTTTTTTTTTGTGAGGGGGTAAAACACACAACTTATATTAGAGAAGAGGTTACAATACGATACAAAAACATCGGAAATACAAGACAAGAAAACCGATCAGAAATTGAAACCAATCCAACGAGTGCAAGGAGGCACAGGACGGGGTCGAAGGGCAATCAAATTGGTACTAAGACCATCGATCGAAGCGAAGTCTGCTGAAACGAAGTTCGGTAAGAAAACCTCAAGACAAAGTCGAGAGGGCAACTGAGTGTATACAAGATATCCTCAGCAGAGAGCCAAGGTCGATGTGAATCGACCGAGACAAGGTTCTCCTCCCACACTCATTGGACTAGCAACAAAATCCAAAAGGAACACAAAACCGGCAACAACCGAAACAAGCAACAGCAAAAACAACATAGCGAAGTTCCGACACAGCCGACAAATAGACAAGGCCCGGACGAAACAGCACAAAATTTCAAGGGCAACACCATAGCAACACAAACGACAACGTCCAGCAACAACAAAAACACGCCTAATCTGCTACCTCCGACACTGGTCCTCGTCCAGAACGACCTTGGAAGAATAACAGAAGAACAAAAGTCGAACCCGCCCTCCCCGAGCAGATTGCCCCTTGGGAATCCCCCGGTCATAACCCTCAAGTCGGCGAACGTAAATAAGTGCAGATTTAAAACCAAGACACCAAGGAACCTGAGTCGAAAAGCTGAGGGTGGGCTGGAGGCTAGGCGACGTAGCTGGCCCAGGCTACTGGCGGTGCATCGAAGAGGGCTGGACGACAGCCTGGACGGGAAGAGCAAGACGGCGGTCTGACAGAGGAGAGCTGTTGACGATGACACCAGACAGGAAGGGCGAGACGACGGTCTGGACTAGAGTCGTTGACGGAAAATGACAGAGAAAACACAGCCAGGAGATAGAGGCGATTGACAGGGGAAGTGAGGAGAGGAGGAATGATGGGCGGAGGCGTGGAGAGGAGGTCGTTGGTGAGAGGGGAGGTGAGTAGAGGAGGATTGATGAGATAAGGAGGAAGGGTGGAGGACGAAGGAGGTCGGCGGCGGAGAAAGTAAAGAGGAGAGGAAAGCTCCACGAGGGAGAAAATTGAGGTAAAGGAGAAAGAAAGATAAGGAAGGGAAGGAAGATGGAAGGAAGAGAAAGAGGCGCAGGAGCTAGGGAGGAAGGTCGACTCTCATTTAGGTTTTTTCTTAGCGATGGTGTTTTGTTTGTTCGTTACATTCATGTTATTAACGCACTTTCGTCTTTACCTTTTTTTCTCGTGTACGTCAGTCTCGTTCTTTTATCTAATTTTTCTCTGCACTTGTTCAATACTATATTATAGTCTCCGTTCTTATGTCCACGTAAACTTTGCTTATTTTTTAATATAATTAATTATATTAAATTCGAAGATGATTTCGATCGAATGTTAAAATTAATTCTAAATTCACAAAAATAATTATTTTACAAAATACAAAAATACTTATTAATAATTATAAATTACATAATTAATTACAGAGTTTAAAAAATTATAAATTATTGTAAATTACTTAGTTGGAAAAAATTTAAAAGCACATCAATTAGATTATTATATACAAAATAGCTTATAAATTATTAAAAAAATAAAAAATATTTTAATAAAATGATTCAAAATATGACAAAAAATTTGTAAAAAAATTTCCTGAAAATAATGTTTTAAAAAATTAAGAAAAATAAAAAAAAATTCACATAGATCAATCGAGTTGTGTCACGTAGATGGAGGCGTCAGTGTGACACGATAGGCGAGATATCATACTGACATGCAAGGGCGTACCACATATCAACATGGCCCTCACGTCTGTAATCCCCAATTTGGCCACGTGGGGAGGAAGGAAGGGATTTTTTAGGTATATAACTAATGATTTTTCTTATATCTTGACTTAACAACTATTGATAATATATACTAAAACAAAAGATCGAAGTTCAATATTTTTAACTAAATTAAAATATCGATTAATCTAATTGAGTTAGAGTCTCTAATTGACCCCCCTTAAATCGGGCCAATCAACTCGTTGGGGTTTTTTATATTACGAAAACGTAAACTTAGAACTCCATTATATGTGACAATCATACAAAAGGACCTTCCCGAGCTGGGATAGAGTATTTAGTAACATATCATCCGGCGAAATGCTTAGTATATAGTTTCTAACTACCCAACCCTCATCACATTTAACAATTTTAGGAATATAAACACATAGCATCAATATAAAAGCTGCACAGAATCTGCTATAGCTCTGATGACGCACAAAGTCGTCCTCGTTGGAGTTAAATGTGATTAACTCATTAACTTTCATCGGACAGAGAGAGAGAGAGGGCACGCCACATTAGATAAATTACGACCGTTGCGAAATGGGACTGGGGAAATGCGAAACGAAGAAACCAAGCGTGCGCATCAATATATACAGTCCAAAATTGCCCAAGAGACAAGAACTCACTATTAAAAAATTATATTGAGACACACATTCGCAGGACAGATGTATATATAAATATAAAATCTTTTGCTGTGGCTTCAAGTATACCGCAATATATTTTATTTGAACGATCTATGATTTTGAATTTGTAAAATATAATAGATTTTACGATTTGTTTCTTTGAATTTGATTCAACTTTAAATTTTTTAGTACCTGCTATTTATTTTGAGTAATTTTTTCTGGTTTTATTTTTAAAATTGTTCAATGCCTATACCAGGTAGGTCAACCGTAAGAACTTATCTTAATTTATATTTAAATCTCGAATTTGGGTTTCTTTTCAACATTCGGTAACAAGATACTATTAAAAGAATATATATTTTCCGGAAAAACTACAAAAAAAAATAGTTTATTCCATAAAGAAAAGATGGTTTTTTTATATTTGGTGTTCTTTTCACGAATATTTATCATTTTGGTATCCAACATCCAAAATTATGAAACAAGTGTCCACGTTGGACAGTTGAGATTAAATCTCGGCTATTGAACCAGTAGCCGGAATAAAATCCGGGTTATTGGTTTAATCCGAGATAAAATCTCGGCTATTGGTTTAACCGGGATAAAATCCCGGCTACTGGTTCAATAGCCGCAATTTAATCTCAACTTTCCAAGGTGGACACTTGTTTCATAATTTTGGATGTTGAGTATCAAAATGATCATTATCCGTGAACAGTAATACCAAATAAAAAAAAATTCGAAAAGATAAGAAAGTATATTATATATTTGCACCCTGTTGTTTGACAGTTTAATAATGGTTTTATGCTTTGAAAGTGAAGAAAATAATTTAGAATATCCTAATAACAAAATGTCAGCCTATTGAAACACGAAAAAGTCACTTTTAAACGAAAAAGTCACTTTTAAATAGCTAAACTAGACTTTTCTTCAAGAAAAAAAATCAGCACGGCTCTGTTCTAAATCCCCTGTACTTAAACTTGTATCCCCGGGAAAGCCCCCCTCGGGACTCAACCCACCTGAGCCCACTTCACCGCATATATATACACATCCCCCCACAATCTGATATCTCTCTCTCTCTCTTCCATTTTTCGTTTGAAGAAAATTATGGCTGTTGAAGTGTACTTGGGGCTGCTTCTCCTCTTCACCCTAACTTCCCATTCAAGTAACCCAAAACTTTAATCTAAGCTAAATAATTGTTTGTATTTCCTGTATTCTCTATGTACGGACGTTGATCAATATCTGGGAATTTTCTTTCTTTTTTTTTTTCAGGTGCGACTTATTGCCTTTGCAACTCCGGGCTGAGCGACACCGTCCTCCAGAAGGACATAGACTACGCATGCGGCGCCGGAGCCGACTGTACGGTGATACTCCAGAGCGGCACGTGTTACAACCCTAACACCGTCAAGGCCCACTGCGACTACGCTCGTCAACAGTTACTTCCAGAACTAGGGTCAGGCCAACGGCACCTGCGACTTCTCTGGCACCGCCGCCACCTCCGTTACCGGCCCGACAAGTATGCCAATTAAACCGACTTGTCAATACTTTTTTTTTAAGGAATCCTTTTGGCTGCTTATTTGATTTAATTTCTCGGGTTTTTTTTTTTCAGACGTGGCATCTGGTTGCGTCTACCAATCAAGTCCAAGGTACTTTAATTAATAAACGACGTCATTATTAATATCTCTTTCTCTCTCTCTTTATACACATATTTACATATATACACGCTGTGATGTATTAATTCTTTCCATCTCGAAGTTTCCGTGTTGATCTGGACATGGGTTTTTTTTCTCACAGGCATTTTTTGGCGAAAAAATTACCCTTTAGGCTTTGTTTTGGTAGTGAGATAAGAAAGAGACTGCGGGATTAAAATTTGGCATAATTTTGGCTTAATCCTAGTTTCACACTGACAAACAATTAGAGGTCCAGCATTTTGTATGACACGTATAATCACATGATAAATTATTGTTAATGGCCGTCCTGGACAAGAACATGATCTGTCTTGACATGCGTCACACTTCTAAATCTAATATTGTCTGTCCATTTATCTTTCCCCTAATAGTAAGAAAGACGGTATTTAAGGTAAAATGGTTGCCCTGTCACTTTGATACCACCGAAAGCTGTTGTTTAGCTTCCGAGAAATCCGTTTCCTGTATTTTTTGATGGCTACGTGCCATCTAACACAAGCTGCGATCTCACTCACTATTTTCATATTGAAAGTCCTCTGTTTACCATTATCAAAGTATTTGTTTCCTTAAATTTCTGGTGTTTCCGTAAATTTTGAATTTAACTTTTTTAAATCAGGGGTTCTATACTTTAAAACATGAACTTTCTAAATTAGCAGAACTAATTTCACTTGGAGATATGAACGCCACCAAGCATATTGTAGATATTTTATGCATCCATTCAATCTTATCTGCAGTTCTACTACACCATCAACCACACCACCAAGCACCGGAACCGGCACGACGACTCCATCAACCACACCACCAAGCACAGGTACCGGCACGACGACTCCATCAACCACACCGTCGTCCACCATTCCGTCTCCTTCAGTGTACAACGGATTAGGACCCAGCGGCACTAGCATCGATAACCCTTCAGGCGCTACTCAACCAGGCTGCTGCAATAACTTCTGGTTTCGTCCCTAGTTTCTTCTATGACCCTCTGGTCCTTGAGCCTAATCTGGCGGGGTTGAGAAGAGAGTGTGGAGATGAGCAAAAGTGATTTTGCCTCGTCAGGTTGTTCTTTTTAGTTTTTTTTATTTTGACATTGAGATTGTTGCGAGGTCATTGTCTAGAGATAACCAATCAATCCTAATTCCGACCAAATAGTGATCCTTTTTCTTTCAACTTTTTGTTTCTTGTTTCTTTCTGATGTGAAAAGATGGGAATTGGATACCCCAATTATTGTTGTTGTTGAGCCTGTCAGGGGGATAACATGTTGCTGAGTTGTGGTGTTAGGGTCTCTAAGAGTAAATATTCCTCTGTCTGGGCATTTTGGTTATGTACACCCAGATGGAGAGAGGTAGTAATTAGTATTAGTGAGGTAATGTTTTATCAGCTTAGCTTTCAACTTTCTCGAGCTAATAGAGATCGGTGGCCTTCAAGTTTGATATCTATTTTTATGTATTATGTTCTCTTTTTTCCTTAAAGAAGGCTCTGCCCTCCACAAACTGGTTCCCACACGTCCTAGTGCACGAGATTCGTCCATTTTTGAATCTATCTCGAACTCTCAATAAGTCTAGCCAAATGAATATGTGAATATTTTAACTTTGAAAATAAATTCACCGATTTTACCATTTTGCATAAAATTGAATGAGTGCAATAGCATTGGGGTCTTGTTTGGTGGATACTCGTATAGTCGTATTCAATTGGATGACATGTTTTTACAATTAATGACGTGACCATATTGATTTGGACAAATTACAAAGTTGACCATCTAAGGGTGATAAGGAAAGAAATGACCTTTATGCTGAGGAGACGCACATTCAACCTCTCTGTAGCTTGCTTCTCCCACAAACTCAACAATTAATTGAGCGGTAGAATCTGGTTTCTCGACGTGAGGAAGGTGGCCGCATTTTGGTATTCGACGCAGCGTTGAGTTTGACATTTCAGACTGCAATTTCTGCAGAAGACAACCCACAAGTAAATACACTGTGAGCTGAAACTAACGACGGGAAGCAGTTTTGGCATGTAAGAGTACGAACCAAAGCCAATGTGCTGCTAATAATTTGGTCCTCCTCTCCCCAAATGATCAATGTCCTCTGTTTGACCTGCACAACCAAGCATCTGCTGCTGAGTAAGACAATCCTAAGGAAGCTTAACTTGGCTAGGGATTTCGTACAGAAGGTACCTTCTCAATCAGAGGGCTGACGTTATAACCGCCACCAATCATAAAGCTAATGGTTGCATCCTCCCACCATGGATATAGACAATGCAAGCGTCCGATCTAGAAGTGAGGTTCAAAAGGGTTAGATTAATAACAGATTCAAAATGCCAATCTGAAAATTTTCATTGCACTTTTTGAAGGCAACTGGAAACAATGTAGACATCAATGGCCTGGTCCCTCACCTTCATCCAGTCTATGGCGGGTACCCAGAGATATATCTTTGAACGAGAGAAAATTGGCATACAATCGCAGAGGGACACTCTTCAGGATATTGACCTGAAACAGATAAGAACGAATAAAGGTTCATGATGCGCTCGGGAGTGATTGAGAATGATTAATTGTGAAGCCAGAAGGTAGTAGGGAAAAACACTTGAGCGGGCCAGTTCACCACGATCAAGTTGCCGAATGGCCTCTAATTGGAGGATTCTCTATATGAACCAAGTGAAGCAGATCATTTGCAAAGATGGTACCGTGAAGCTTTGTGATTTAACAGTACCAGTGTCGTAGAGACTTACACCAGCATATGCCACCATCCTGGGCAACTTTGCCATGTTTCCTGTTCCTTCAGCGTAAACACTTGCATCAATTAAGACCAGTGCTGTCACCTGGAAAGATTGAAAACTTGTAAAAATTCGGGAACTTCTTCAAGTCTCAAGGTCATATAACATGTCTTCCTACAGCATCCGGGGTGATTGGCTGTAAAGTCAACTGCAACGGCAGCTCCAAGGCTTGGTCCCGACCAGCACGACAGGCCTTTTAATGTAGGACTTCCATAGCTGCATTCAGGCAACAAAATCAATCGTCACGTGTCTCATTTGGAAGAAGGTTGTCGAACATTCGCAATCAAGAAAGCAGATGTGCTATATGTTCTTCCACGACGACAACAAAATCCAAAAGGAGAACCTGATACAAGTGCTCACGCTTTGAAGCCACATCGCAAGGCTGAAGGATCTCTGGTACACAAGAAACCGGTTAGTTACCGAATCAAGTACAACTCCAAGAAGCTCACGAAACGCAGAATACACATCGTCTATACTCGTCTAAACCTCCATTAACGAAGAGAAACGAACCTAGATCAGAGAAACCCCAGCCGAGAACGTCAACTGCCCAAGCCTCGAGTCCGGCCTCCTCGAGAAGCGGGTATGTGTATCTCCATTCTAAACAGGAACTGGAATTATAACATTGAAGTGAACTCTAGCACCACTCCTTTTTCAAAATTTCTTTTCTCCTGAAAATCTATCCAAAATAAGTTCGAACGAATAGCAACGGAGGACCTGTCAAAACCGTGGAGAAGAAGCAGCGGCGGGGAGGAGGCGGCCTTGCTCCCGATCGACGGCGCCACACAGCTGCTCATTATACTCTTCTCTGCGAAGCTGACCTGTCAATATATTTCCATTTTTATTTCTCCAGAGAAAAAAAAGAAAACAGGAAATCGATCACGTTTAAATAACCATTAGAGGATAGTATTAGTACGTTTACGGGAAGCCTTCGGATCCTGGAAGCCAGCTTTCTAGCGTCTGCGTCCTTGATGTTCTCCACTTGCTTCGGCAGGAACGGCGGGGAAGCTCTCGACCGCCACGATTCTCACGAAACGACGCCGCATGAAGATTCGTGTGGTCGGCGTTGTTACCCCGAACGACGCCGTTTATGGTTAGCATCTTCTCTCTTCGTTTTTTTTTTATGTGGTGAGCATCGCATCAGCGAGATGGCGCGGGGATTGGACGAGGGGAGGGAAGGGTAGTCGTTGAGGAACCGTGGGCCTTCTGATGGGCCTGCTTCACTTTAATTTGTGGGCCCAAAGCCCAAAAGGTCTGACCCTAGAACCCAAAGTTAGAAGAATTCGGCGATGATCCGATGGCTGCATGATTCTTAACTCGGCAAGTTAGCCAATAAATCATTAATATTTGTAGTTATATAATTTTCAAAATCAAACTAATTGGTCCCTAAATCTAAAAAACTGTCATTTTTTTTTCTCGAGTAGTTAGCACTAAAAGACGAGGCCCAATGAATCATGGGCCTTGTGGCGCGCGCTCCAAGTTCAATTTAAGGCCCGGCCCGTTAAGTATAAAGTGAAGTTAGAGGTGCCAAGCAGCAGAAGTGGGGAAGGATGGAAGCGCCAGAAGGGAGAGCCGGAACTCCGCCGCGTCCGCCGCCGCCGCCGCCGGCTCCGGCTCCTCCTGTTCGTAGTTCAGATGTCTTCAACCTTACTGCTCTCCGTCATCGTCCTCTTAGTGGTAATCCGATCTACCTCTCTCTCTCTCTCTCTCTCTCTCTCTCTCTCTCTCTCTCTCTCTCTCTCTCTATTTTCAGTTTTCTCCACACCGATTTACTTTAGCTTGATCCTTGCATCGTAAAATGTAACCGTT
The DNA here is from genome assembly GCF_019054845.1 of Dipodomys spectabilis. Taxonomy (NCBI): domain Eukaryota; kingdom Metazoa; phylum Chordata; class Mammalia; order Rodentia; family Heteromyidae; genus Dipodomys; species Dipodomys spectabilis. The sequence goes on along the minus strand of NW_024871568.1, from coordinate 20,046 downwards.
TCTGGTATTTCCTGCTTGATGTAGGACCTTAACTTTAACTGTTAGTGACTGATTATTTTTTTTTATTTTCCAGATTTTTGCGTCGTATGGATCGAATATTTCTTCGAATAGCTTGATGATCTTGCACCAAGTACCGGAAGGGCATGTCGGGGTGTACTGGAGAGGAGGTGCGCTTCTTCAGACGATTACTAGTCCAGGTCTGATGCTTTGTGCTTTGGCTTGTATAGTGTTATTTATCGGGAATCAACGTTATACGGAATCGCCCACGGTTTTGTTTCGGTTATCACTTTGTTAGGTTTTCATTGGAAGCTGCCTTTCATAACCTATTACGAGCCGGTTCAAGTGACTCTTCAGACTGATCAGGTGAGTGCTCTTTGTTGATGTTCTGCGTTGTGAATATGGACGGTTCTTTTTTAGACGAATTTAATTTTTTTTTTCATATCGGAAACTTGGATTCAGGTCAGGGATATTCCATGTGGGACCAAAGGTGGTGTCATGATTAACTTTGAGAAGATCGAGGTGAGTTAGCAAATTTCTCACTGTTTCTTCTTTCTTGTACCATCAAGGACTTAATGTCACTTGAAGTGTATGAACTATGAATCAATTGAGATACATTTCGATTTGTAGGTTGTAAATCGGCTGCATAAGGACCATGTGTACGATACACTGCTGAACTATGGTGTGAAATACGACCACACCTGGATATATGACAAGATTCATCATGAAATCAATCAGTTCTGTTAGTTCGCATTCTCTTCAACAAGTGTACATTGATGTATTTGATCAGGTACTCATGAATGTTTAAGGAGAGTGTATTTCATTGATATTCTTGTTTGGATCATAGCATTGCAATTTGGGTATGTAGTTGCTTGATGTTGCTTTTTATTCCTTTTTTTTCGAGAGGGTTGCATTTATTCCCACTAGACTACTACTAATTGTTTAAACTCTCTCAACATTGGTTTCCGCATAGAATGTCGCCCTTGTCCTACTTATTAATTATTGGAAAAATCAAAATCAGTGGCTCATGTTTGGTAAAAGATATTATCTTCTTGCAGATAGATGAAAAGATGAAAGAAGCACTACAGGGTGATTGCACTCGCTATGCTCCTGGCATTGAGATTATCAGTGTCAGAGTGACGAAACCAACCATTCCTGAGAGCATAAGGAGAAACTTTGAACAGATGGAAGAAGAGCGTACCAAGGTGCAACTATTTCCTATCAAATGAATTTCACCATCCACCTTTCGTTTCATCCCAAGGGATGAGGATGAATGGTGGTTGCATTTACCAATTTTTCCTGTGAAAGAATTCCTATACTATTGGAGAGAGCACGAGTAAGTTTGGTGTGTTCCAAAAAGTTGCCGGGACCCTACTTTGAATTGCATAACTAGGTAGAAGTCAGCGGCTTAAACTCTTGGTTGACCTGTGGAGCAAACTCTCCAAGATCCATGAATGATGTCAGGGAATTTCCCTCTTCATTCCCAGCTTCCAGTCTGCCCAATATCCATTACATTTACTAAGCGAATGTTAATTGCTATTTTATTACATTAGTCGTCTGACTACAGGTTGATCTTGTACATGTACATCTGTGTGTAGGTGTTAATTGCTATAGAGAAACAGAAAGTAGCTGAGAGAGAGGCAGAGACAATGAAGAAGATGGCTATCAGTGAAGCCGAGAAGAATGCTAATGTGAGCAAGATCCTCATGCAACAGAAGTTAATGGAAATGGACAGTTCTAGGAGGCAGCAGGAGATTGAAAATCACATGTACATGGCCCATGAGAAGAGCCTCGCTGATGCTGCTTTCTATCGGTAATTATGTTCCCTTTTTTTTACTCTGGGAGAACATTTCCGGATGTGGTTTCGGTGCAAGATAGTTAAACCAACATGCAAAGTGGTGTTTAAGCATCTGCTTGGTAGGTTCTAACGAGTTTGCCTGATTTACCTTGTACACAGTGTTATGAAAGAAGCTGAAGCAAACAAGTTGAAGCTTACTCCTGAGTTTCTTGAACTGAAGTTCATTGATGCCATTGCTGTTAACACCAAAATCTTCTTCGGAGACAAGGTAGGGGAAGAGCATTTTCTTTTGCACAATTTCATCTGTGCATGGTTTTTCCGAAGGCTTGCTTGCTTCATTAATTGGCTTCCTTTCCCAGGTCCCGAACATGGTTCTCGATCAGAGACTGCTAGGGAATTTCCTCCATAGGATGTCCAATGAGGTCATCAAAGGAGGCAGCTCTGAAGAACACATTCAGTCTGAGAGCAGCATATAACGAGAGAATGGTGCCTGAAAAAAAAAAAAAACCTTCAACGGCTTAAATAGTAGCTGATCCTCCGTCTTCTGCCACTAATCGCGGTAGCCTGCCTGCATCATGATTTTGATCATTGTAGATATGGTTTCGATACAAATGCATGAAGTTATGGTTTCACTAATCTGGCTAGCTTCGTGTTTCCTGGATTTATTTTGGTTTCGCATGAAAAAGATATGTTTAATTTTTTTGTGGAAAAGGATTACCCCTAAGAAATTTAGGAGAACATTTCCGAACAACTTTTATGAATTTGCTTCCAAAATTTCTCCTGTAAATTTGGGCCTCACGGGAGGACCAATGTGTCCAAATCATACCTCGTCGATCAGAAACCTTTAAATTGAGGTCAGTGATCGAACCTGCGGCGATTAGATATCCAGTAATCATGAATTTTGCTAAAATAAATATTGAGTTCGAATCATTTAAAATATAAAAATATAATTTGACCGGAACATAAATTAGGTGAACCTCAGATTTCGTAGTAGAGGAAACATGAACATTGACGACGAAAAGGTTTTGACTTTAAACATGTGATGGGGCTTTTGATTGGCCAATTGGAATTTACCTCTTCTCTCTCTCCTCCCGTCCAACTGCAGAAAAACAGAAAATTATTATGACACTTTTCTGAGTTCCCTCGACCTTGGAATCTTTTTATCTGAATCTGACCCGCCGCCGTTGGAATATCCCCCGGTGGTGTTGATGCCATTCTTACCACCAAGCAGCAGCTAACCACGGTATGAATCTTACACGTGCGTTGACTTTCTTTGTAACCCAAGGCCAAGCCTACTTTTCACTCTTCATTTCACATGGTATGGTTTCCGTTTCTTACATGTAAAGTCTCAACCATATGTACTTTGTTTTTCTAAAGGGAAGTTCATTTACTTCATTATAGTGCTCAAGGTTTGAACCCTAGTCCTGAACTACAATTCCAGTTAGGTTAATGGTATTGCAGGATTCTCTAGGAACTTACAAGGAGAGGATCATCTCTGGTGGTGGGCTGAAAATGTATCTGGTGGAGAACAAAGCTGGAGCCATAGCTTGCATGTTGCTTTCCCTTTGCTTGCTGGGAACTTGGCCTGCTCTTATTACTCTCCTAGAGAGACGAGGCCGTCTTCCCCAACACACCTATCTCGATTACTCTCTCGCCAATCTCCTGGCTGCTGTGATATATCGCCTCGACTTTCGGCGAGCTTGGCTCCATGGCACCGAATTTCTCAACCCAGCTTTCCCAGTTGAGTGTATGTTCAACGAACCGACTAACCAACTTCAAACCTTGATTTGTCGGGCTGATTGATCATGCTAATGTAGGAGAACTGGCCGTCGGTGTTTGTTCTCAGCCTTGGGAATCTAGCGACTCAATATGCTTTGGCATTTGCTGGTTTATCAGTGACTGAGGTCATCACAGCTAGCATGGACAGTGGTCTTTGGTTAGTTGCCATTGGTGCTCCTGCAACTTCACAAATTTAGAGCAAGCAACTGTCTGTAAAGGTTGTGTTCGGATTGATTTTGGTGCAGGAACAACCGTGAATTACTTCCTTGACAACAAGCTCAATAAGGCCGAGATTCTTTTCCCTGGCGTCGCTTGCTTCTTGATCGCATCTTGTCTTGCTTCGGCTGTTTACAAGTCCAATGCAGCTGACAACCAAGTAAAGCTTGAATCTTTGTCCTCTGATGAAAAAGATGAGCAGGGTACTTGCGTACTCTTATTGTGTTGAAGTCCTTAACTGTAGAATTCATTCTACGAATTATCGGATGAAAAGCGGAAACTGACAATAATAAACTGACCTTTTGACAGGGCTACAGATTCTGATGTCCCCGGAGAACCTTTACTTGGTAGATTAGAATAGTTGTCTGGTCTGCAACTCATGTTGCTCATTTTCTATAATTTTCTTAAAGACTTGTTTATGCAGCAACAAAGGATCCGGAGGCCGGAAATGCATCAGTAAAATGAAAACTTTGGAGCAGCAGGACTCCTGCTGGAGCTTGAGAACAAAAGAGCAATCAAGGTTGCCCCAAAATATAATGCCTTTTCGGTCACTTAGAAGCATCCACTATTCACTGACTCATAGCCATATCGTCTCCTTGCAGGTTCTAGGAAAGAGCACATTCATAGGACTGACAATTGCCTTCTCTGCTGGTGTATGCTTCTCCATCTTCTCTCCAGCATTTAACTTGGCAACAAATGATCAGTGGCACACCTTGAGGAAAGGTGTCGCTAACTTGGTCGTCTACACTGCATTCTTCTGGTTCTCGATCTCCTGCTTCGTCGTAGCCATCATCCTCAATCTTACTTTCCTCTATCACCGGTGTTGGGATTACCGAGATCGTCGTGGAAGGCTTATATCCGAGATTGGAATGGCAGGTGGTGGGCTTTCTTAGCAGGTCTCCTCTGCGGTGTAGGAAACGGCCTCCAGTTTATGGGCGGCCAAGCAGCAGGGTATGCTGCCGCAGATGCTGTTCAGGTTAGTCTAATGCATATATGACCAATCTAAGCAACTGTCCGTAAAGACACTGACTCAATCATCTTTATATTATCGTGGCGCTTATATCAGGCACTTCCACTTGTGAGTACTGTCTGGGGGATAGTCTGTTTGGAGAATACAGAAGATCGTCCCGGAGAACTTACACACTGCTCGCTAGCATGCTGTTCATGTTTGTAGTTGCAGTTTCCCTGCTCATTGCATCAGCGGGACAGAGAGAATGAACTCGATGTGCCTACTGCCGCTCCTTATCCCAGACGCCAGACCTGCTGCAGCCTGCAGTTGATTGATGTACATATACATTTTTTCCAGAAACTGGGAATTTCGTTAATAATAAGATCATAGGACATCTTTTAATAGTGCATTTAATCTACAAAAGATCTCTAATACATTGTAGCTATAAAAAACCAGAAACATTGGACAGTGTAAAAGACAATATCTTGACATCTCATGTAGTATAAGACGGTGAAATGAATATACGGTCAACTTTAAGGCAGGAGGAAAGATGTGAACGATGAAAGAATCTCCTTTGGATTGAGATAGAAGGGAGGCAATCTTGGTTAAAGATTAAGCTTGAAAAGGAAAAGAAAAAAAGTTGGCGCTAGAAGGAGGGCTTGAACCTCCGACCTTGTGGTTAAAAGCCACACGCTCTAGCCAACTGAGCTATTCCAGCTTGGATGGTTACGACAAGGACCTGTGCCAATATATATACAAATGTTGACAAAAAGAACCAGAAACGAGCAAAAGCTCAAAAGCTCTCTCTTTTCTCTCCGCCGGTGGCCACCAATCTCACATCAATGCCGCTACTACAATGTGGAGAAGAAGACCACCTCCTGTTTCACTTCTCCCCTTGTCCAAACCATTTTCTTTCTCAACCTCAACCTCCTTATACTCCTTCTTGGACCCTTCAATCTTCTCCTTCCCTAAGAAGCCACCTCCTCCTCCTCCTTCACCTTCACCTTCCTCCAATCCTAACTCCCCAGAGGCCACCCAATCCCCAATAACCCAACACCAGCTCGAGATCACCCTCCACCAATCCCTCCTCGCCAAAGACACCGACCTCGCTTGGAGATCCTTCAAGTCCCTTCTTCCCAACACCAACAACCCCCTCTCCAACTCCCTAATCACCCACCTCGCCTCCCAAACCGACGCCTCCGTCCTTAACCTCAAGCGGGCGTTTGCCTGCTCCGTTTACCTGATCGAGAAGAACCCACATGTGATCGAGTTCGAAACGGTCCGTTCCCTTCTGGGTTCCATGAAAGATGCAAACTTGTCTGCCCCCGCGTTTGCTCTCGTCAAATCCATGCTTAGATACAGGTACTTTATGCCTTTTTCCATGTGGGGTGACTTGCTGGTTGAGATCAGCCAGAAGAGTGGTAAAGGCGTGGCCTTTTTTCGGGTTTTCGAGGAGTGTTGTAGGGTGGCTGTGGAGGAGAAGGTGGAGTCTATGAGACCTAATTTGAATGCTTGCAATGCCGCGTTGGCGGCGTGCTGCTACGAGATGGCGTCGGTGAGTGATGCGGAGAGCATTGTGGAGAAGATGTCGGTGTTCGGACTTAGGCCTGATGAGCTAACCATAGGTCTGCTTGCTTACTTGTATGCATTGAAAGGGAGTGTAGATAAGGTTGTTCAGTTGAAGAGTTTGTTGTTTGGGCTTGGTTTTCGGAGCAGGAGGTTCTTCTATGGTAGTTTGGTTAGTGGGTATGTGAAGTCTGGGGATTTGGGGTCCGTTTTGGAGACTGTCCTGTCCGGATTGAGGGACGAAGACAATGAGGGTCCGAGGTTTGGCAATGAGACTTACAATGAGGTGGTTAAAGGGTTTGTGAAGGCTGGTGATGTAGCGGGGTTGGCAAATTTGATTACCAAGGCTCAGGAGTTAGAGCCGGAGAGTTTAGAGTATGATAAAACTGTTGGTTTTGGGATAATAAATGCTTGTGTTAATCTTGGATTTTCAGACAAGGCGCACAGCGTCGTGGATGAAATGGATGTGCAAGGCGGTTCCATGGGGCTCGGGGTTTATGTGCCCATCTTGAAGGCTTATTGCAAAGAGCATCAAACAGCTGAAGCTACCCAGCTGGTCATGAAGATCAGCAATGCAGGACTGGTTTTAGATGCAAACAGTTATGATGTTCTCATTGAAGCATCCATGGCAAGCCAAGATTTCCATTCGGCTTTTACGTTGTTTAGGGACCTGAGAGAGAGCAAAGTGGAGGATCTGAAAGGCAGTTATCTCACAATCATGACGGGGTTGATGGAGAACCAGCGTCCCGAATTGATGGCCGCATTTCTGGACGATGTTGTCGAAGACCCTCGAGTTGAAGTGAAAACCCACGACTGGAATTCGATTATTCATGCCTTCTGTAAGGCCGGTCGATTAGAAGATGCTAAGAGAACTTTCAGAAGAATGGCTTTCCTTCAGTTCGAACCAAATGATCAAACATACTTATCCCTGATCAATGGATATGTGACGGGGGAGAAATATTTCAATGTTCTATTGCTATGGAATGAAGTAAAGCGAAAGGTCTCGGTTGAGAAGGATAAAGGTTTAAACTTTGAGCCGAGTTTGGTTGATGCATTCCTTTATGCATTGGTTAAAGGAGGCTTCTTCGATGCTGTGATGCAAGTTGTAGAAAAATCTCAGGAGATGAAAATCTTTGTGGATAAATGGAGGTATAAGCAAGCATTCATGGAAACTCATAAGAAGCTCAAAGTATCAAAGTTGAGGAGGAGAAGCTTCCGCAAGATGGAGGCTCTTGTTGCCTTCAAGAACTGGGCTGGTCTAAATGCATGAAGATGTTGAGTTATTCAATATGTTGGAACCGAGTTTTACAATTTTGCTCGAATTTAGATTAGTTCAGATATTATGTGGTGTTAAAACATCTTTAAATTATCACTGGAATTGAAGATGTGCAAATAGCTCTGTACAAAGATATTCAAGTGCTACTGTTCTTGGATATCAACAATAGTAAATTACTACAATGGAAACACCTTCTTGTGCTTAAAATAAAACAAAAAGGCAAAGTACAAAATCCCACACGCAAGTCCAGTTATAATCAGAACCCAGTTAAATGTTGACGAATTATTAAAAACTGAGGCTTCGAAGTTCATTCCGAATACTCCAGCTACGACAGCAAAGATTGTGGCCACGAAAGTTGCAGCAGTTAGAAGCAACTCGAACTGGATCAATTGGTTCTGGACATTTCCCTGCTCATGAAGGAAGGATGAAGACATAACTCAAAGTCAGGATTCGTCGATGGACGGGAGGAAATTGATGAAATTTCAATAAAAAGGCGTTAAACCACAGCTCACCAACTTGATGTTGATCAGATCTTCAGTATCGTCAATATATTCTTTAAGCTACATGGGGAAAAAAGTTCATGAGCTAGATCGAATGACTCGAAGAAAATCATAGAAAGCATCTTCTCTGGTTCCAAGGCCAGACAAGCTTTCTTTAGTTGTTCTAATAGCATCATTTGACTATTTAGAGAAGTAAGTGGTAGTAAAAATGTAAGAGCTGGAAACAAGGTAAGAAGTGGATCATGTGGCAAATAAGCTCTCACCGAGAACAACTTGCTGAGCGTGTGTGATCAATAGCAACAAAATAAGCTTCAAGCAGCATTTCAAGTTGATCGATATTTTCGGCTTCACTAGAACTTGTTAGGGGTACTATGTTTACTTGTATTGACAATACTGCTGAATGCCCTTTGTAGTTGCTCTGCCCCACTGATTGACCGCACCGGTGAAACAGGTGCAGACTTTGAAACCTCTTTGCTCATCGTTGATGTAACATCATCAAAATATTCATCATCTGCTGCAAAGCCTTCCAATCTCTGTTTCTTTTCTGTTAAGTACATCTCCGCCATGTCACCATCATCATCCATGAGATGTTCTATTTCATCATGAACCTACAAGTTCCATCAGAAACAAAGATTAGAAGTCAAGTATGTGATAGGAGAAAGGGGGAGAAGACGAGAGTTTACCTTTTGAACTCGCTGAGTCAACGCAAGAAGCTGGCCTTTCAGTCTACGGACGCGTTCCAAATTAAGAGTATTGATAGAGTAAGCTAGCTCATCCAGTACCGGATATATTTCCATTTCCAGTTCTTTTACCTGGTCAAGAAAGCATACCATCATTTAGATAAATGGAAATTTACATTAATATTCACAGGGAAATACAGTCTATCTGCAACAGGTTACAGACTACCTGGACATCAAGAGTCAAACAAATTAATTCCAGAGCCAGTTCCAAAGCTCTAAATTCAAATGGCAAGTCCTCTGAATCAGCGGCAACCATAAGTAATTGTATATAACAGATATTTTTACAAAGTCAAGTCAACAACAGCTCTTTTTTGTTTACCTCCTTGATCCTTGTTCATCTGTAGCCTTTTGCAGAATTCCGACTTGAATTGGACAACACATCCATCCAATGAATTCATCAGAATCACCTCATCGGCAGTGATGATACATCTAATCTGTTCAAGATTGACAACAATAGCCTTTTCCCGTCCTAGAATCGCTGAAGGATAAATAAAAAGAGGGTCCAATAGACGCAAATCTCTGGCGGGCAAAGCGCAATGCTTCATAATGGTAGACTTATCAAGTTCTAAAACATTCAAGTTCCCACTCTGATCGATCTTGACCCAAGAACGACACCCATGTCCATGGCCCCGTTTCTTTAATCCTTGAAAGCCAAACCCCTGATATTTCCCAAACCCATCAAAAGTAGGCCCTCCAGTCTCCATTCCACTTCAAGTTCTTATTTCAACACATCAAGAAAAAGCCGAATTGGTCATTGTTCTTAATCAACTCTTTTCAGACTAAACCCAGTCTATTGTTCTTCATTCATCTACGTACCGAGACCTGATGGCGACCAAAGTAAATAACCTATAGGCAAACAAATTGGAACCAATTAGTCACCCCGGAAGCCACGCCAACATGACATCCTCTTGCTCACTAAAACCAAATAAACTAAACATGACAAAGTCACAACAAAGAAATAAAACAAAGGAGAAGGACCAAGCTAACATAAAGCATCTGTTTTAACCACATTAATTCCCAAGAATGAGAAGAGTACCACATGCTCATAGAGAAGCTTCAATAGAAACAAAGGCAAAGAATAAAAAAGGAGGAAAAAACCGCTAAAGTAAAACCAACCATAAAAACTGGAGCTTTACAAAGCATATCACGAGGAACCCATCACTCCAATGAAGAAGCTAAAGCTAGCCCACAAAAATACATAAGCAGAGACACCAAGTTGGCACCTAAAAAGACAAAACCAATCACAAAAATGGAAACTTTAGAAAACCCATCAAGAGGAACCCACCACCAATGAAGAACTAGAAGATAACCCACAAGCACTGGCTCAATAAGAGACAACGAATTCACAGCTTCACAAGTCAATGGTCAGATTCCGGGAGGCAAATCAGACAATTCCAGCGCCAACTTCCACCCTCGGACAGTCCTTTTTTCACTGTCTTCTTTGCTTCGGTTGGATTAGCCGAGACGGACACGAGGAAGAAGATGATTGACATTTTCTGTTTCTGTTATCAATGATGATCGCCTGTGTTACACGTCACGTCTTTTTTTTCTGGTAATGGGCTTTCTATTGTTAGTGGGGCCGCGTAGCAGGCCCATATCGGCGGGTCTCTGTTACTGACCAATGATTTTTTTGGGCTGACCACGGTCCGGGTTTGATCCGAATACTCACAAACCAGTTAATCGGTAACTAGTACGGATGTCGTGTAAGAATAACGAGATATTGGAACTTTCAGGTCTGTACATGATTAAAGTTTTCATATTAAGAATTACTATATTATATTAATTTTTTTTACAAATTTGGTATAAAATACACTCCATTCGATATAAAATTTCACAGCATTATAAAAGAGATCGACTTTGATCTAGTTAATCACCCGACAACGTGTTATAATATACCAGCAATTATTAGAAAAAAAGAACGTGGTTCCTACTCACCCCCCTAGGATTGCCTAAATTGAGGATATGAAAACTAAAATTATTTGTACATGCTCTTATTATTAAAAACATATTCCAACCTTTGGACCCAAGTTTTTCTTATAGATTTCCCGAGAGAAGATTATTGGTGAAGTCCAACAGAAAATGACATAAAACACCCTGCAACAGCCGACGTGGCAACCATCAAAATCGTAGCGTATCTATACGGAGTTAGTTAAAGATGGCGCGAATGGTATCCCCGAGTTAGTTGAAGTTTCCTCTATATTGTCGGAAACGCCCCCCTTTGATTTTTTCTCGTCCAAATCAAACTCTCTGTCCAAGATTTTCCCCTTTCTCTTCCCTGTGCCTTCCATTTTCTTAAATTTTTCTTTTGAATTTCTTTGTTGGATTTTTCTCTCTCGCCCTCCATTAATAGACCCCAACGACCAACATTGTCAAGACGAAAATTTTTCATTGATTAAGCCAAAAGTTAACTCTTTTAAAATAAAAACGACATCTTTGGTTTCAACTTTCAGGTACCCATTTCTCCACCATTAATGGATTCTCAAGCTCTGTCCTTTTTCTTTTTTTTTTTTGTTTGCTTATTGTGTTTTTGTTCATCTGATGATTTACGGATTCTGCAATTAATTCGCTTGTTGCAATGTCGTGTAGATTTGGACGAGACAGAACCGGAAAAGCGCATCGCTTTGTCGACACCGCCGCGGCTGCCGGCGATTTCCCTTGTAGCCGTTACATTACGTTTAGGGGTTTAGTTCGTCAACCCTTTGAAGAATTTGGTGAGTTTAATTTGCCGATGTGAATCGAAGGATCCAACTTTCAGATTCATGTTTGATAAGAATACATTACCAGTATGTTATTTCATGTTCTAAATCACCTGGTATTCAAATGTTTCTAAGTCGACTAATCTAAATTTAATCCGAGCAAACCAGAAGTTTTAAGAAGATGTTGGTATATATTTAAGTTGCTCACAAATGGATGCAATGGAGAGCCTAAGCATGTACTTGTTGTGACATGGATGGGATATTTTTTGTTCTTAATTGTCCACTTAAACAAGATCAGAAACATGGCACCCGTAGTTGTGTGATTATATTATATATAACGTTGTCGATGCCTCTCTTCGTGTTGGATGTGCACATTGTTTTGGATCTCATTGAGTCCTTTAATTTGTTTCTCCCAGCTCTTGAACCTGCTCTTCGTTAGATCAGATAACTTCTGTCTTGAACAAATGGAAGAAAGGCCACTTGAAAGCTCAATGCTTGAGGAGAAGGAAATGGAACACTGGGGAGGAACCGATGAGCATTCAGAAGGAGAACATGTCGGGGAGGAAGGCGGGTCTGAGCACTAATCCATTTGAGACGAATCTAAACCTACGAGTTCAAGCAGAAAGCGGAGACAACTTTGAGATAAACCCGGAAATGGTAGCAGGGGAAAGTCCAAGCTCAAGCTAGTACTAATTCATCTGAAGGAATCGTTATGGATGTTGATAAAAGTATGAGCAGCATCAGTCGTCACTTGAGAGCAACTCCATCAGTAAAATTAGTCTCTCCAACTTCTTCTTCGTCGACATCCTCGGAGGATCTCTTTATAGTATTGGACCCCAAACCAGATTCTAGTCCCTTGCTGCTTATAGATTGCCCCATTACCACACCTCAAGACAATGCAGATGCTACTTCCAGTAGTAACTCCTCTGAATTGGAAGAGAAGAGGAATGACTGCTTTCCGGGTCCGATGTTATTGTCTCTGGCTCCTGATGTGAAGCCTGGACTCCCGCCCGCATCACCAACCAAATCCCCTCCACTTCAGGTCATGGATAGAACAACAGCAGATGGATACGACCCTTACAGGATTCCAGCTTCTGTATTCGATAAAAGTCCATCTGCGACGCCACAAGACTGGAGTGTGGCTTCGAATGAATCGCTGTTTAGCATTCATATAGGAAACAGTAGTTTCTCTAGAGATCATGCCATTATGTTGGGGGACTTCAAATCAGGCGAGTTGTTCGCTTTAAGTCCAAAACCTCAATTCACAGCTCCAAGCCCGGTTCCTAGATCCCCGGTTTGCGCCGCCATTGACAAGAGCAATCGTTATCCCTTCCAACCAGAGAAAAATGTGGTTGTAGTCCCTCCGATAGCGGAAGGAAACGAAATGGAGGCAATGAAGAAGCAAGCGGATGAAGAAGAACGCAATCCATATGCAGCAATAAGGGTCTCATCGATAAAATATCCGGGAAAGATTTCCAAGCATTCACATTCTGGAAGTGGAGACAGCGTCAAGTCCTTTGCATTTCCAATGTAAGCGCTCTAATTTTCAGTCTGATTCTTTAAACTCTTCTTACATGTAATGTACTTGCTTCTAGAACACATGGTCACACTGCATCTGAATGAAAAACTAATTCATGTTACCCGAAATTCACATAGGAAAGTAGAACTTTATAAATGGAATGTCAAACCAGTTAAGGCTCAAACAATGAGGAATATGCATTTGTGTGTTGGTTGCAGAAGAAAAGAAGAAATGTCCATGGCCATCATGCCATGGTTGTAATTGTTGCCAGGCACTCCGATACTGTACATGTCCGAAGAGATGTTCATGGCCATCATGCTATGGTTCTAATTGTAGCCAGGCACTCCGATACTGTACATGTCCGACGAAATGTTCATGGCCATCATGCCATGGTTCTAATTGTAGCCGGACACTCCGATACTGTACATGTCCACGGTGTTACTTTAGGCGGCCAAGCTGCCATTTTTCTTGTTGTAGTTGGGGGTTCTGCTACTCTTGGAACTGTAGCAGATATTGTTGTTCTTCTTGCAAGTATGCTTCTCTCTTTCTCCTGCTCTGCACATACTCTCCGCCACTTTAGGACTTGATCCCCTGATCCAACCAAACCAATGCCTGAATTTGTTAGAGAACGCCATGAAACTAAATGTGCCTGTGCTTGGATATGGTGGTGATCTCAGTGTAGCGAGGCGGCTCGAAGTACCAGAACCTGAACCATTCTGTTCAATTTGTGTTTTGCAGTTTAGCTGATAGAGTAAGGAGCGATTCTGATAAAACAAGTGCAGATCAAGACCACCACACGGCAAACATAGAAGAGGAATTTCCAGCCATCTTCGACACCGAATACTCCGAAGTCTACCTCGAAACAAGGTGGTCGTGGTTGGTTTTCATGCTTTCCATCCTGGTGCTCCTGCAGCTGCCCACTTCGGACCCGTTGCTGCTGTTGCTGAGGAGAAAGCTCCCCTCGATCTTTGAAGCTTCTCTGGCTAGTGATCTAGACATCTGTTACGATGCTTTAGTCAAATGTACAATCTTTTAGAGCTAGAATTGGGTCAGGACATCATGACTTAGTACCTACATATGTCCATTTAGTACAATCTTGTAGGCTAGAATTGGGTTGGGATGGAACTCACTTGAAGGAATCCTTTTGCATAGCTTCAACCATGTACGTTAATTGTCCCGGTAAATTAAGGGCAGAGCCAGAAAATTTGAGGAATGGGGACAATATATATTTTTTTTAGATTTAGTTTTAATTGTTGGTTAATTAATTTGTTTGTGGGGGTCAATTTTTAATTTTAATAGGGACATGTATTAAAAAAAATACCCTAATATTCAAACAAAATAAAAATTAAGTCCACTCATTTGGATGTGGCACCCGCCACTAGGATTGGGAATATTCCAGTGAATTTAAATCTGGGTTGGGGATTTTTGCAAACTAATTAAATGGTAATTTAACTTTCGATTTAGAAAGCCTTGGCAGTTAGAATTGAGTAGAATCTTACGAGTTAATAGATATCGTTTTGGTTTAGCAAGAAAAGAGTTTCCCTGTAAGCACCCAACTGACTCTGAAACAACCCACCATGATGATCCTTCCTCCTTCAAGGAGAGTTGTCTTGTTAGTCGGATTCAAGAAGCAGAGAAGCGATTTGTCCCTTTTATAAGAATAATATTTCAAGTGTTACAATGTATGGAATTCAACAAGTACATGAATGGAATTCAAAAGAAGTTCCCCTCAAACTGAATTGTATTGATTGATATACATGCAGCTCTTTTTTATAAGGAAAAGGGGACTAAATCCTATCACAATCTTTAATAGAATTGTGATACCAATTAAGATCCAATCTCAAACTTGTTTTCTGCAACACCAATACATGAACTTCATGATTTTTGTGATACTATTTGCATATTTGAGAGCTATTTTTTTTTTTATATAGATGTGTTAGTTAGAAAATTCGGCCTCCAAATTTGACTTCTTTTATCAACTTTTCGCTAAGATGGAACAAAATCCCTGGGAAAAGGACATTGACTCACCCTTTTGGAAAATGATTGGGAATTTTGTAATTTCTTAGAAGTATTTTCTACATCCTTGCCCAAAATATTCCACCAAATTAATTATTCCAATTATCTTCTCAATGAATAGTCTTACCCATGCCAAGTGATTTTTGATCGAGCAGCACAAAGGTGAGGAGGGGTTTGAGAAGTCCAGGGTTCGATTCCTAGCACGTTGTAATAAAATAGCTATTAGAATAGTATCTAAAAAAAAATAGTCTCACCCATGCGGTTATAGATTAATCACGTTAGTGTGGTTGTAGCCTTCTATGCTAAAAAAGTGTTAATTTATACTTATATTTTATATTTCACTAGTGCATGACGAGAATCTCAAATCAATAAATGTCAAAATCACTAAATTGAACCCGATATAATTCATTACTGTACGAATAGGGTTAGGAGTTAGTACTAACTAATTTTCTAGACCTGCCTTTCAAAAGAAATATTTTAGACTAATGGCAATCCCCGTAAAAGTCCATATAAAAAAGTTGGAATTGTATAAGCAGAGAGCACCATAAAAATGAAGCAAAAAAACAGAGTAGCCCCCTGCTCCAAATGATGATTTCTTCTAGACACACATCAACTTCACTCAATGTGAGCACTCCCACAGCCAAAAGATGTGCAGATTTAACCGCCACCGCAAGAAGCGCCTCGTCGCCGCGGCGAAGGTGAGGTACATGCTGGTCGGGACGGGGACGGACTCCGGCGTGGTCAATTTGTTTGACACGGGGGGCTCTGAGATACTCTTAGAGATTAGGTTGTTGAGTACTTCTCAGAAGGCTGTCCTAGAGTTTTTGCTCTCATTTCAAACAAATTTTTTTTTTTTTATTTCCAAAGGATAGAATTTAAGTCACCGAAGTCTTCAATAAGAGATAAGATTCGTTAGTATTTTACCCACTAAGCATTGGTGAGCAAACTCTAAGCCTAACGAATACAAAGAGCATAATTATAGAGATACAAGTTATGTCTTGAGATGAAAGACAATTCTGAATCTGACCAAGTAAACTATGCAATTAATCGGCAAACCTGGGTCCCTATTGGCATTTTTGCTGTATTGGATTATTTTTTTGTTTAATTGGAATTGTTAGTGTTTAGTTAATTAGGTGTTCTTGAATTTTTTTTTTTTTGGTGTTTCTAAATGTGTTTTTGGTGTGTTTTGATATGTGATATTTTTAAGTGTATTTTTTGGTGTTCTTAATATTTTAGATGTTGAAAAGTATTATTTTTTTAGTTTTCTGTAGCTACATTAATTTTGATTGGGCGATTCTTTTGTGGTTAAGAATCTAAAGTTGAATTTTCGGATTTTGGTGGTGAATGAAATAAAAAATAATTGAAGCTTTTTGTTTTGATTTCAAAATGAAATAAAACCGTTTAATTATATTGATAATTATTGAGACATAATTAATAACTATATTAGACATAATTGACTATGGAATAATTATTAAATAATAATTAATTATACTAAAAAATTACCATATTTCAATATACCAAACTCGAACAACATCTTTCACCAAAAAGCTCGAACAACGTAACTAATATTTGATAGATAAGATGACATTAGATCTGATCTCATTTCTAAGAGGTCGAAGTTCAAATCCATTTTTTGTCAATAAAAAAAACCATAGCCTGGAAAGAGAGCTTAAAGGTGTCTAAAGTCTCCTAACAACGTGCAAGGTGCTAATTGGGGATAGCCACAACTTTCCTTGTTCTCGGATTCAGAAATAGCAGCCGGATTCCACACCGTGCATCCTCAAACAGCCGTGGGAACTCTTGACTTTCCAATTAATAACATCTTTCTTTTTCAACATTAATAGTAATAGATTACAATAGTGTTAGACCACCGCACACCTTATTTGTTTTGTAGACCTCCCAACTTTAACATTATAAATAACATCCTTAAAAAAGGAACTTTTGTAAGTAACTTCCAAGAAAATGCTTGAGCCTGAAAGACAAGCTGATCTGAAACATAATAAAGAGAAATAAATCAATAATTGGTTTATACAAGACTTCGACTCTTAGATTCGTTCGTAGTTGTGCCGCAGAGAAACCGAGTCCTAACCAGATCTAGTAAAAAAATCCACATTGTACGGGTCATAAGCTAATAATAATTTGATTAAAAAATCATTTAGATTAACTATTAAATTTTAAAAGTGCTATTAAATTATTTGTTTGAATGACTTGATCTCCACACCCATAAATAATTGAACAATCCCAAAGTTCTGCAGATTTAACAGCCACCATAAGAACCAGTCAAACTGCGTTGTGCATTCCTTTGAGCAACGCCATCGTTGTGATGTCCTTTGACAAGCCAGTGGCACGCTCCATTTACAAATGCCGTAGAAAGTTGCGTTTTGAATTCGAACGAAATTTGAAGCTCCAGTTGTGGGCGAGCCCAAGAACAAGTTACCGTGTACCAATTTCTTGTCTTCGTTGGCCTTCAAGGGAGCTCCCCCTTAAAAGTTGTATGGGATGGGCAACCAGCTTGTAGTCGTCGTCTACCGAACCAAACCCGAACACCATGTCAGAAATACAAATAGCAGTAAGGTGCGAATTGGCGAACGTCAGGGTCTTCCTTATGCTAGGATTCAGAAACACCACGTATGCGTACGCGCAAAGAATTTAGCATTACAGTAGATGATAAGAATTTAATGCAGCCGGTGTATTACCAAGGATTTCTTATTTTATAAAGAAAAATTTAGCAACCAGAGAGACCAACTAAAAAACATTGAAAACCAAGGGTAAGGATGGTGCGTAGTACTATTCGAGCGCACACGCCCACGCGCATGCACAAAGTGCATGGCGCATTAGTCTCTTGTAGTATTTGGGTGTCTTGTGATGTACTTTGCACATGTACACCGTCGCGAGAAATTGGACGAGCCTTAAATTTGGGGCGAAATTGGGAAAGTTCTATACAGTTCCAACGGTAGTGATAGTTTACACATTTTTCCTTACCCTTATTTGTTATACTTGATGAGATAATTATATAGCAATATGTTAAATATGACTAATATATCCAACTGATAATTTTGAGAGAAAACTTATGTTGCTTAAATTTTAAATAATAAAAGTAAAAAACTAAAATTAGAATGTGTAAAATTTTAAAAATAATAAGTTGATATTTATAAAATTTGGAAGTAATTTTGAATTTATTAAAAAAAAATAAAGTACAAACAGTTAAAAAATAACATGGGAATTAAATGGCTAAAAAATAGAAAAAAAATAATGATGCAAGTGTTTACATCAGCTCCTAATACGAAAGCTGATGTCAGCGCCACCTTTTTTTTAATTTTCCCACCAATTTCCCTCTCTCGGTCTTTTTAATTTTTCTCCGGCAGTCCCCACCATCTTTTGAGATTTTTTTAATATTAAGCATACCGAAGTTTTTTCGAAAGTACACCTCTAGAAGACAACCTATAATGTTATCAAAAAAAAGAAGACAACCTATAGACCAGAGGAGTGTGTCTCCTCATTAGTGCATGTAGCCCTTCAGATTGTAGTTTCAAATCATGACATTAACAATTGCATAAATATTTATTGTTGTTCTCTTTTATTTCTTTCTCTTTAACAAAAATTTCAAATGTCAAATAGTTCGTCGAGATTTCTAATATCATCGTACTATAAAGTTGGAAACAATAAACGTCATATATTAGAGACAATTGCTACATTTCGATTTTCGTAAACACTTCGTTGAAATCTACATACAATCTTATCTTATTAAAAAAATATATTACATCAACTAACAATTATACCACACTCCGATAAGTACACTTACTTCGCTTCTTGTCTTCTCTAGCCATTCCCGCTTCCTTGGCTTAGGTTTAGGAATTCTTTTTATTTTTTTCTGGGGAGGATGGTAGGTCACACGAACTATTTATTCTTTCCTTAAACGAACCAACCCAACAGTGCACGCACATCATTTTTATTCCTTGAAATTCTCAGATTAGGGAAACTAGGTCTATGAAATGGGTGCAATTTTTTAAACTAAATTAGTATAATCTTTATCCACCTCAGCAAAACACAAATTAGTTTAACGCATTGTTATCGTAAAATAGGGAAATTATTTTTTTTTATCAAACCAACAAACTTATATCGCCCCTCAAAAAATATAAACTTATATCAACTAACAAGAAACTCAATCAAGATCTTTTAAATACGTGGGAGAACTTTTAATACCATTCTAAGATCACCTAATGTTTAAATTTAAATTAGTTAGTTATCATCAACAAACATTTAAATTAACTAAAATACCATTATTCTTGTTAACCAGATTTTAAATTATATATTTAAAAATTCGACCATGTTCTATATTTATTCGAAATTTTTTTGACCTTTTATCATTATTTTATAACTAAACTATGTACTAGAGACCTAATAATTAATAACATTTACGGCACTTGACATGAGCCATGAGGCAGATTAGAATCTTATGCGGGCCCCAGCAATCTTGGTTACGGGAACGGAAGACGACAAACCGCACCACAGTGCGCCCACCCGGAGGACCCGGTATTTTCTGTGGCGACTGCCGGGTTCCACCTGGCATTAAGACGACGGTGCATCGGTCCCAACGGGGTGTGGGGACCCAGACAGACTTCCTTAAAGTCCAAGTCCACTTGGGCCCCACCACTCATAGACTTTCTTTTATCACCACACAACGGAACGGATGCACCACGCACCGTACATCCTTAAAACAACCGTTGAAGTGGTCAAAATTATAACAACAGGTTCATCAAAATTAATAAATAATGAGTACAGGTTCTTTCGTTTTACAATACTAATAATCGATTTTTGGGCTCGTTTGCTATTTTGGTTTGGGTAAACAACTGCATATAAATAAATTACGGCAATCAAAATACAAACAAATATACCAAGAAAAAAAATGGCTTGCAAGTGTTTATAATTGATCAAGACATTTCAAATTTAAGTAATTTAAAAATAACTATATTGAAAACATTTGAAAATTTTGT
>NW_024871567.1:0-78651 GCF_019054845.1 Dipodomys spectabilis | reverse complement strand
TCTCCTAGTCCTGGAGGTCATGGTTTCCTAGACCTGGGGTTCAAGGTCAGCTAGACCTGGGGTCAGGGTCTCCTAGACCTGGGGTTCAGGGTCTGCTAAATCTGGGGGTCAGGGTGTCCTAGACCTGGGGGTCAGGTTGTCCTAGACCTGGGGGTCAGGGTCTCCTAGTCCTGGAGGTCAGGGTCTCCTAGACTGGGGGTCAGGGTCAGCTAGACCTGGGGTCAGGGTCTCCTAGACCTGGGGTCAGGGTCTCCTAGACCTGGGGGTCAGGACGTCCTAGAACTGGGGTCAGGGTCTCCTAGACCTGGGGGTCAGGGTCTCCTAGATCTGGGGGTCAGGGTCTCCTAGACCTGGGGTCAGGGTCACCTAAACCTGGGATCAGGGTCTCCTAGACCTGGGGTCAGGGTCACCTAGTCCTGGGGGTCAGGGTCTCCTAGACCTGGGGTCAGGGTCAGCTAGACCTGGAGGTCAGGGTCTCCTAGACCTGGGGGTCAGGGTGTCCTAGATCTGGGGGTCAGGGTCAGCTAGACCAGGGGTCAGGACCTCGTAGACCTGGGGGTCAGGGTCTCCTAGACCTGGGGTCAGGACCTCGTAGACGTGGGGGTCAGGTCCTCCAGACCTGGGGGTCAGGGTCTCCTAGTCCTGGGGGTCAGGGTCTCCTAAACCTGGGGTTCAGGGTCTCCTAGACCTGGGGTTCAGGGTCTCCTAGACCTGGGGGTCAGGGTCTCCTAGACCTGGGGTCAGGACCTAATAGACCTGGAGGTCATGGTATCCTAGACCTGGGGTCAGGGTCTCCTAGACCTGGGGTCAGGGTCTCCTAGTCCTGGGGGTCAGGGTCTCCTAGACCTGGAGGTCAGGGTCTCCTAGACCTGGGGGTCAAGGTCAGCTAGACCTGGGGTCAGGATCTCCTAGACCTGGGGGTCAGGGTCAGCTAGACCTGGGGGTCAGGGTCAGCTAGACCTGGAGGTCAGGGTCTCCCAGATCTGAGGGTCAGGGCCTCCTAGACCTGGGGGTCAGCGTCTCCTGGACCTGGAGTCAGGGTCTCCTGGACCTGGGGGTCAGGGTCTCCTAGACCTGGAGGTCAGGGTATCCAAGACCTGGAGGTCATGGTATCCTAGACCTGGGATCAGGGTCTCCTAGACCTGGGGTCAAGGTCTCCTAGACCTGGGGTCAGGACCTAATAGACCTGGAGGTCATGGTATCCTAGACCTGGGATCAGGGTCTCCTAGACCTGGGGGTCAGGGTCTCCTAGACCTGGGGTCAGGACCTAATAGACCTGGAGGTCATGGTATCCTAGACCTGGGGTCAGGGTCTCCTAGACCTGGGGTCAAGGTCTCCTAGACCTGGGGGTCAGGGTCTCCTATACCTGGGAGTCAGGACCTCTAGTCCTGGGGTCAGGGTCTCTGAGACCTGGGGTCAGGACCTCCTAGTCCTGGAGGTCAGGGTCTCCTAGACCTGGGGTCAGGGTCACCTAGTCCTGGGGTCAGGGTCTCCTAGACCTGGGGTCAGGGTCTCCTAGACCTGGGGTCAGGGTCTCCTGGACCTGGGGGTCAGGGTCTCCTAGACCTGGGGTCATGACCTCCTAGACCTGGGGTCAGCGCCTCCTAGACTTGGGGGTAATGACCTCCTAGACCTGGGGTCAGGGTCTCCTGGACCTGGAGGTCAAGGTCTCCTAGTCCGGGGTCAGGGTCTCCTGGACCTGGAGGTCAAACTCTTCAAGACCTGGGGGTCAGGGTTTCCTAGATCTGGGGGTCAGGGTCAGCTAGACCTGGGGTCAGGACCTCTTAGACCTGGGGGTCAGGGTCTCCTAGACCTGGGGGTCAGGGTCTCCTAGTCCTGGGGTCAGGACCTCCTAGACCTGGGGGTCATGACCTCCTAGACCTGGGGGTCAGGGTCAGCTAGACCTGGGGGTCAGGGACTCCTAGACCTGGGGGTCAGGGTCTCCTAGTACTGGGGTCATGGTCTCCTAGACCTGGGGGTCATGACCTCATAGACCTGGGTTCAGGGTCTCCTAGACCTGGGCATCAGGGTCTCCTAGACCTGGGGGTCAGGGTCTCCTAGACCTGGGGTCAGGGTCACCTAGTCCTGGGGTCAAGGTCTCCTAGACCTGGGGTCATGGTCTCCTAGACCTGGGGGTCAGTATCTCCTAGATCTGGGGTCAGGGTCTCCTGGTCCAGGGGTCAGGGTCTCCTAGTCCTTGGGGTCAGGGTCTCCTAGACCTGGGGTCAGGGTCTCCTAGACCTGGGGTCAGGGTCTCCTAGATCTGGGGGTCAGGTTCCCCTAGGCCTGGGGTCAGGGTCTCCTGGGTGTGGGATCAGGGTCTCTTTGTTCTGGGGTCAGGGTCTCCTAGAACTGGGGGTCAGGGTCATCCTTGACCTGGGGGACATGACCTCCTAGACCTGGGGGTCAGGGTCTCCTAGTCCTGGGGGTCAGGGTCTCCTAGACCTGGAGATCAAAGTCTCCTAGACCTGGAGGTCAAAGTCTCCTAGTCCTGGAGGTCAGGGTTTCCTAGACCTGGGGGTCAAGGTCAGCTAGACCTGGGGTCAGGGTCTCCTAGACCTGGGGGTCAGGGTCAGCTAGACCTGGGGGTCAAGGTCAGCTAGACCTGGAGGTCAGGGCCTCCTAGACCTGGAGGTCAGCATCTCCTAGACCTGGGGGTCAGGGTCTCCTAGACCTGGGGTCAGGGTCTCCTAGCCCTGGGGTCAAGGTCTCCTAGACCTGGGGGTCAAGGTCTCCTAGACCTGGGGGTCAGGGTCTCCTAGACCTGGGGTCAAGGTCTCCTAGACCTGGGGGTCAGGGTCTCCTAGACCTGGGGTCAAGGTCTCCTAGACCTGGGGGTCAATGTCTCCTAGACCTGGGGGTCAGGGTGTCCTAGACCTGGAGGTCATGACCTCCTCGACCTGGGGGTCAGGGTCTCCTAGACCTGGGGGTCAGGACCTCTAGTCCTGGGGTCAGGGTCTCTGAGACCTGGGGTCAGGACCTCCTAGTCCTGGAGGTCAGGGTCTCCTAGACCTGGTGGTCAGGGTCTCCTAGACCTGGGGTCAGGGTCAGCTAGACCTGGGGTTAGGGTCTCCTAGACCTGAGAGTCAGGGTCTCCTAGTCCTGGGGTCAGGGTCTCCTAGACCTGGGTCATGACCTCCTAGACCTGGGGTCAGCGTCTCCTAGACTTGGGGGTAAGGACCTCCTAGAACTGGGGTCAGGGTCTCCTAGACCTGGAGGTCAGGGTCTCCTAGGCCTGGGGTCAGGGTCTCCTAGTCCTGGGGTCAGGGTCTCCTAATCCTGGGGATCAGGGTCTCCTAGACCTGGGGTCAGGATCGCCTAGACCTGGGGGTCAGGGTCTCCTAGACCTGGGGTCAGGGTCTCCTAGACCTGGGGTCAGTGTCACCAAGTCCTTTGCTCAGGGTCTCCTAGACCTGGGGGTCAGGTTCTCCTAGACCTGGGGGTCAGGACCTCCTAGACCTGGGGGTCAGGGTCTCCTAGACCTGGGGGTCAGGGTCTCCTAGTCCTGGGGTCAGGACCTCCTATACCTGGGGTCAGGGTCTCCTAGACCTGGGGTCAGGGTCTCCTAGATCTGGGGGTCAGGTTCCCCTAGGCCTGGGGTCAGGGTCTCCTGGGTGTGGGATCAGGGTCTCTTTGTTCTGGGGTCAGGGTCTCCTAGAACTGGGGGTCAGGGTCATCCTTGACCTGGGGGACATGACCTGCTAGACCTGGGGGTCAGGGTCTGCTAGACCTTGGGTTAGGACCTCCTAAACCTGGGGTTCAGAGTCTCCTAGACCTGGAGGTCATGTTGTCCTAGACCTGGGGTCAGGGTCTCCTAGACCTGGGGTTCAGGGTCTCCTAGACCAGGAGGTCATGGTGTCCTAGACCTGGGGTCAGGGTCTCCTAGACCTGGGGGTCAGGGTCTCCTAGACCTGGGGGTCAGGGTCTCCTAGACCTGGGGTCAGGGTCTCCTAGGCCTGAGGTCACGGTCTCCTGGGTGTGGGGTCAGGGTCTCTTTGTTCTGGCGTCAGGGTCTCCTAGACCTGGGGTCAAAATCTCATGGACCTGGGGGTCAGGGTCAGCTAGATATGGGGGTCAGGGTCTCCTAGTCCTGGGGTCAGGACCTCCTAGACCTTGGGGTCACAGTCTCCTAGACCTGGGGTTCAGGGTCTCCTATCCCGGGAGGTCAGGGTCACCTAGTCCTGGGGGTCAGGGTCTCCTAGGCCTGGGGTCAGGGTCTCCTAGACCTGGGGGTCAGGGTCTCCTAGACCTGGGGGTCAGGACCTACTAGACCTGGGGTCAGGGTCTCCTAGACCTGGGGTCAGGCTCTCCTAGACGTGGGGTCAGGGTCACCTAGTCCTGGGGTCAGGGTCTCCTATACCTGGGGGTCAGGGTCTCCTAGGCCTGGGGTCTGGGTCTCCTAGACCAGGAGGACATGGTGTCCTACACCTGAGGGTCAGGGTCACCTAGAACTGGGGTCAGGGTCTCCTAGACCTGGGGGTCAGGGTCAGCTAGACCTGGGGGTCAGGGTCTGCTAGTCCTAGAGGTTAGGGTCTCCTAGATCTGGGGTCAGGGTCTCCTAGACCTGGGGGTCAGTGTCTCCTATACCTGGGGGTCAGGGTCTCCTAGACTTGGAGGTCAGGGT
Source organism: Dipodomys spectabilis (assembly GCF_019054845.1). NCBI lineage: Eukaryota > Metazoa > Chordata > Mammalia > Rodentia > Heteromyidae > Dipodomys > Dipodomys spectabilis. The sequence goes on along the minus strand of NW_024871567.1, from coordinate 74,027 downwards.
CTCCTAGACCTGGGGTCAGGGTCTCCTAGATCTGGGGGTCAGGGTCTCCTAGATCTGGGGGTCAGGGTCTCCTAGACCTGGGGTCAGGGTTTCCTAGACCTGGGGGTCAGGGTCTCCTAGACCTGGGGTCAGGGTCTCCTAGTCCTGGGGTCAGGACCTCCTAGACCTTGGGGTCACAGTCTCCTAGACCTGGGGATCAGACTCTCCTAGTCCTGGGGTCAGAGTCTCCTAGATTTGGGGGTCAGGGTCGGCTAGATCTGGGGGTCAGGGTTGGCTAGACATGAGGGTCAGGGTCAGCTAGGCCAGGGGTCAGGATGTTCTAATTCTGGGGGACAGGTTGTCCTAAACCTGGGAACATGATCTTGATCTTGGGGTCATGGGCTCCTAGACATGGCGACAGGGTCTCCAAATCCTAGAGGTCAGGGTCTCCAAATCCTAGAGGTTAGGGTCTCCAAATCCTAGAGGTCAGGGTCTCCAAATCCTAGAGGTCAGGGTCTCCAAATCCTAGAGGTTAGGGTCTCCTAGACCTGGGGTCAGGGTCTCCTAGACCTGGGGGTCAGGGTCTCCTAGACCTGGGGGTCAGGGTCTCCTAGTCCTGGGGGTCAGGGTCTCCTAGACCTGGGGGTCAGGGTCTCCTAGGCCTGGGGGTCAGGGTCTCCTAGGCCTGGGGGTCAGGGTCTCCTAGACCTGGGGTCAGGGTCTCCTAATCCTGGAGGTCAAGGTCACCTAGTCCTGGAGTTCAATGTTTTCTAGACCTGGGGGTCAGGGTCTCCTAGGCCTGGGGGTCAAGGTCTCCTAGACCTGGGGGTCAGGGTCTCCTAGGCCTGGGGGTCAGGGTCTCCTAGGCCTGGGGATCAGGGTCTCCTAGACCTGGGGGTCAGGGTCTCCTAGACCTGGGGGTCAGGGTCTCCTAGACCTGGAGGTCAGGGTCAGCTAGACCTGGAGGTCAGGGTCTCCTAGTCCTGGGGGTCAGGGTCTCCTAGACCTGAGGGTCAGGGTCTCCTAGGCCTGGGGGTCAGGGTCTCCTAGGCCTGGGGGTCAGGGTCTCCTAGGCCTGGGGGTCAGGGTCTCCTAGACCTGGGGGTCAGGGTCTCCTAGACCTGGAGGTCAGGGTCAGCTAGACCTGGAGGTCAGGGTCTCCTAGTCCTGGGGGTCAGGGTCTCCTAGACCTGGGGGTCAGGGTCTCCTAGACCTGGGGGTCAGGGTCAGCTACACCTGGGTCATGACCTCCTAGACCTGGAGGTCAGGGTCTCCTAGACCTGGGGGTCATGGTCTCCTAGGCCTGGGGTCAGGGTCTCCTAGGCCTGGGGTCAGGGTCTCCCAGTCCTGGGGGGTCATGACCTCCTATACCTGGGGGTCAGGGTATCCTAGGCCTGGGGTCAGGGTCTCCCAGTCCTGGGGGTCATGACCTCCTAGACCTGGGGGTCAGGGTCAGCTAGACCTGGGGGTCAGGGTCTCCTAGACCTGGGGGTCAGGGTGTCCTAGACCTGGAGTTCATGACCTCCTCGACCTGAGGGTCAGGGTCTCCTAGACCTGGGGGTCAGGTTCTCCCAGTCCTGGGGGTCATGACCTCTTAGACCTGGGGGTCAGGGTCTCCTAGACCTGGGGGTCAGGGTCAGCTAGACCTGGGGGTCAGGGTCTCCTAGACCTGGGGGTCAGGGTGTCCTAGACCTGGAGGTCATGACCTCCTCGACCTGGGGGTCAGGGTCTCCTAGACCTGGGGGTCAGGGTCTCCTAGACCTGGGGGTCATGTCCTCCTAAACCTGGGGGTCAGGGTCTCCTGGACCTGGGGGTCAGGGTCAGCTAGACCTGGGGGTCAGGGTCTCCTAGACCTTGGGGTCAGGGTGTCCTAGGCCTGGGGGTCAGGGTCTCCTAGGCCTGGGGGTCAGGGTCTCCTAATCCTGGAGGTCAAGGTCACCTAGTCCTGGAGGTCAATGTTTTCTAGACCTGGGCGTCAGGGTCTCCTAGGCCTGGGGGTCAGGGTCTTCTAGGCCTGGGGGTCAGGGTCTCCTAGACCTGGGGGTCAGGGTCAGCTAGACCTGGGTGTCAAGGTCTCCTAATCCTGGAGGTCAAGGTCTCCTAGTCCTGGGGTCAGGGTGTCATAGACCTAGGGGTCAGGGTTTCCTTGATCTTCAGTCAAGATGTTCCAGTCCTGGGGGTCAGAGTCTCTAATCCTGGAGGTCAGGGACCCTAGGCCTGGGGTCACGGTCTCCTGGGTGTGGGGTCAGGGTCTCTTTGTTCTGCGGTCAGGGTCTCCTAGACCTGGGGTCAGGGTCTCCTAGACCTGGGGGTCATGAAATCCTAGACCTGGGGTCAGGGTCTCCTAGACCTGGGGGTCAGGGTCTCCTAGGCCTGGGGGTCAGGGTCTCCTAGACCTGGGGGTCAGGGTCTCCTAAGCCTGGGGGTCAGGGTCTCCTAGACCTGGGGGTCAGGGTCTCCTAGGCCTGGGGGTCAGGGTCTCCTAGATCTGGGGGTCAGGGTCAGCTAGACCTGGGGGTCAGGGTCTCCTAGGCCTGGGGTCAGGGTCTCCTAGACCTGGGGGTCAGGGTCTCCTAGACCTGGGGTCAGGGTCTCCTAGGCCTGGGGGTCAGGGTCTCCTAGACCTGGGGTCAGGGTCTCCTAATCCTGGAGGTCAAGGTCACCTAGTCCTGGAGTTCAATGTTTTCTAGACCTGAGGGTCAGGGTCTCCTAGGCCTGGGGGTCAGGGTCTCCTAGGCCTGGGGGTCAGGGTCTCCTAGACCTGGGGGTCAGGGTCTCCTAGGCCTGGGGGTCAGGGTCTCCTAGACCTGGGGGTCAGGGTCTCCTAGGCCTGGGGGTCAGGGTCTCCTAGTCCTGGGGCCAGGGTCTCCTAGGTCTGGGGTCAGGGTCTCCTAGACCTGGGGGTCAGGGTCTCCTAGTCCTGGGGGTCAGGGTCTCCTAGAGCTGGGGGTCAGGGTCAGCTAGACCTGGGGGTCAGGGTCTCCTAGGCCTGGGGGTCAGGGTCTCCTAGGCCTGGGGGTCAGGGTCTCCTAGGCCTGGGGGTCAGGGTCTCCTAGACCTGGGGGTCAGGACCTCCTAGACCTGGGGGTCAGGGTCTCCTAGGCCTGGGGGTCAGGGTCTCCTAGACCTGGGGTCAGGGTCTCCTAATCCTGGAGGTCAAGGTCACCTAGTCCTGGAGTTCAATGTTTTCTAGACCTGGGGGTCAGGGTCTCCTAGGCCTGGGGGTTAGGGTCTCCTAGACCTGGTGGTCAGGGGTCAGGGTCTCCTAGGCCTGGGGGTCAGGGTCTCCTAGATCTGGGGGTCAGGGTCAGCTAGACCTGGGGGTCAGGGTCTCCTAGGCCTGGGGTCAGGGTCTCCTACACCTGAGGGTCAGGGTCATCTAGACCTGGGGGTCAGGGTCAGCTACACCTGGGTCATGACCTCCTAGACCTGGGGGTCAGGGTCTCCTAGGCCTGGGGCTCAGGGTCTCCTAGACCTGGGGGTCAGGGTCTCCTAGGCCTGGGGGTCAGGGTCTCCTAGACCTGGGGTCAGGGTCTCCTAGGCATGGGGTCACGGTCTCCTAGACCTGGGGGTCATGACCTAATAGACTTTTGGTCAGGGTCTCCTAGACCTGGGGGTCAGGGTCTCCTAGATCTGGGGGTCAGGGTCTCCTAGTCCTGGGGGTCAGTGTCAGCTAGACCTGGGGGTCAGGGTCTCCTAGACCTGGGGGTCAGGGTCTCCTATACCTGGGGGTCAGTGTCAGCTAGACCTGGGGGTCAGGGTCAGCTAGACCTGGGGGTCAGGGTCTCCTAGTCCTGGAGGTCAGGGTCTCGTAGACCTGGAGGTCAAGGTCTCCTAGTCCTGGGGTCAGGGTGTCATACACCTGGGGTCAAAATCTGATGGACCTGGGGGTCAGGGTCTACTCGAACGGGGGGTCAGGGTCGGCTAGACATGGAGGTCAGGGTTTCCTACACTTGGGGGTCAGGACCTCCTAGACCTAGGGTCAGGGTCTCCTAGATCTGGAGGTCAGGGTCTCCTAGGGCTGGGGTCAGGGTCTCCTAGACCTGGGGGTCAGGGTCTCCGAGACCTGAGGGTCAGGGTGTCCTAGACCTGGGGGTCAGGACCTCCTAGACCTTGGGGTCAGGTACTCCTAAACCTGGGGTCAGGGTCTCCTAGACCTGGGGTTCAGGGTCTGCTAAATCTGGGGGTCAGGGTCTCCTAGACCTGGGGGTCAGGGTCTCCTACTCCTGGGGTCAGGGTCTCCTAGACCTGGGGGTCAGGGTCTCCTAGACCTGGGGGTCAGAGTCTCCTAGACCTGGGGGTCAGGGTCTCCTAGACCTGGGGGTCAGGGTCAGCTAGACCTGGAGGTTAGGGTCTCCTAATCCTGGGGTCAGGGTCTCCTAGACCTGGGGGTCAGGGTCTCCTAGACCTGGAGGTCATGACCTCGTAGACCTGGGTGTCAGGGTCTCCTTGACCTGGGGGTAATGACCTCCTAGACCTGGGGGTCAGGGTCTCCTAGACTTGAGGGTCAGGGTCACTTAGAACTGGGGTAAGGGTCTCCTAGACCTGGGGTCAGGGGCTCCTAGACCTGGGGGTCAGGGTCTCCTAGACCTCGGGGTCAGGGTCTCCTAGACCTGGAGGTCAGGGTCAGCTAGATCTGGGGGTCAGGGTCTCCTAGACCTGGGGGTCAGGGTCAGCTAGACCTGGGGGTCAGGGTCTCCTAGACCTGGGGGTCAGGGTCTCCTAGGCCTGGGGGTTAGGGTCTCCTAGACCTGGTGGTCAGGGGTCAGGGTCTCCTAGGCCTGGGGGTCAGGGTCTCCTAGATCTGGGGGTCAGGGTCAGCTAGACCTGGGGGTCAGGGTCTCCTAGGCCTGGGGTCAGGGTCTCCTACACCTGAGGGTCAGGGTCATCTAGACCTGGGGGTCAGGGTCAGCTACACCTGGGTCATGACCTCCTAGACCTGGGGGTCAGGGTCTCCTAGGCCTGGGGCTCAGGGTCTCCTAGACCTGGGGGTCAGGGTCTCCTAGGCCTGGGGGTCAGGGTCTCCTAGACCTGGGGTCAGGGTCTCCTAGGCATGGGGTCACGGTCTCCTAGACCTGGGGGTCATGACCTAATAGACTTTTGGTCAGGGTCTCCTAGACCTGGGGGTCAGGGTCTCCTAGATCTGGGGGTCAGGGTCTCCTAGTCCTGGGGGTCAGTGTCAGCTAGACCTGGGGGTCAGGGTCTCCTAGGCCTGGGGGTCAGGGTCTCCTATACCTGGGGGTCAGTGTCAGCTAGACCTGGGGGTCAGGGTCAGCTAGACCTGGGGGTCAGGGTCTCCTAGTCCTGGAGGTCAGGGTCTCGTAGACCTGGAGGTCAAGGTCTCCTAGTCCTGGGGTCAGGGTGTCATACACCTGGGGTCAAAATCTGATGGACCTGGGGGTCAGGGTCTACTCGAACGGGGGGTCAGGGTCGGCTAGACATGGAGGTCAGGGTTTCCTACACTTGGGGGTCAGGACCTCCTAGACCTAGGGTCAGGGTCTCCTAGATCTGGAGGTCAGGGTCTCCTAGGGCTGGGGTCAGGGTCTCCTAGACCTGGGGGTCAGGGTCTCCTAGACCTGGGGGTCATGACCTCCTAGACCTGGGGGTCAGGGTCTCCTAGACCTGGGGGTCAGGGTCTCCGAGACCTGAGGGTCAGGGTGTCCTAGACCTGGGGGTCAGGACCTCCTAGACCTTGGGGTCAGGTACTCCTAAACCTGGGGTCAGGGTCTCCTAGACCTGGGGTTCAGGGTCTGCTAAATCTGGGGGTCAGGGTCTCCTAGACCTGGGGGTCAGGGTCTCCTACTCCTGGGGTCAGGGTCTCCTAGACCTGGGGGTCAGGGTCTCCTAGACCTGGGGGTCAGAGTCTCCTAGACCTGGGGGTCAGGGTCTCCTAGACCTGGGGGTCAGGGTCAGCTAGACCTGGAGGTTAGGGTCTCCTAATCCTGGGGTCAGGGTCTCCTAGACCTGGGGGTCAGGGTCTCCTAGACCTGGAGGTCATGACCTCGTAGACCTGGGTGTCAGGGTCTCCTTGACCTGGGGGTAATGACCTCCTAGACCTGGGGGTCAGGGTCTCCTAGACTTGAGGGTCAGGGTCACTTAGAACTGGGGTAAGGGTCTCCTAGACCTGGGGTCAGGGGCTCCTAGACCTGGGGGTCAGGGTCTCCTAGACCTCGGGGTCAGGGTCTCCTAGACCTGGAGGTCAGGGTCAGCTAGATCTGGGGGTCAGGGTCTCCTAGACCTGGGGGTCAGGGTCAGCTAGACCTGGGGGTCAGGGTCTCCTAGACCTGGGGGTCAGGGTCTCGTGGTCCAGGGGTCAGGATCGCCTAGACCTGGGGGTCAGGGTCTCCTAGATCTGGGGGTCAGGGTCTCCTAGACCTGGGGGTCATGACATCCTAGTCCTGGGGGTCAGGGTCTCCTAGATCTGGGGTCAGGGTCTCCTAGACCTGGGGGTCAGGGTCAGCTAGATATGGGGGTCAGGGTCTCCTAATCCTGGGGGTCAGGGTTTCCTAATCCTGGGGGTCAGGGTCTCCTAGTCCTGGAGGTCAGGTTCTCCTAGACCTGGGGGTCAGGGTCTCCTAGACCTGGGGGTCAGGGTCTCCTAGTCCTGGGGGTCAGGGTCTCCTTGATCTGGGGTCAGGGTCTCCTAGACCTGGGGGTCAGGGTCTCCTAGTCCTGGGGTCAGGGTCTCCTACACCTGGGGGTCAGGGTCTCCTAGACCAGGGGGTCAGGGTCAGCTAGACCTGGGGGTCAGGGTCAGCTAGACCTGGGGGTCAGGGTCTCCTAATCCTGGAGGTCAAGGTCTCCTAGGCCTGGGGGTCAGGGTCTCCTAGACCTGGGGGTCAGGGTCTCCTAGTCCTGGGGTCAGGACCTCCTATACCTGGGGGTCAGGGTCTCCTAGACCTGGGGTCAGGGTCTCCTAGGCATGGGGTCACGGTCTCCTAGACCTGGGGGTCAGTATCTCCTAGATCTGGGGTCAGGGTCTCCTGGTCCAGGGGTCAGGGTCTCCTAGTCCTTGGGGTCAGGGTCTCCTAGACCTGGGGTCAGGGTCTCCTAGACCTGGGGTCAGGGTCTCCTAGATCTGGGGGTCAGGTTCCCCTAGGCCTGGGGTCAGGGTCTCCTGGGTGTGGGATCAGGGTCTCTTTGTTCTGGGGTCAGGGTCTCCTAGAACTGGGGGTCAGGGTCATCCTTGACCTGGGGGACATGACCTCCTAGACCTGGGGGTCAGGGTCTCCTAGTCCTGGGGGTCAGGGTCTCCTAGACCTGGAGATCAAAGTCTCCTAGACCTGGAGGTCAAAGTCTCCTAGTCCTGGAGGTCAGGGTTTCCTAGACCTGGGGGTCAAGGTCAGCTAGACCTGGGGTCAGGGTCTCCTAGACCTGGGGGTCAGGGTCAGCTAGACCTGGGGGTCAAGGTCAGCTAGACCTGGAGGTCAGGGCCTCCTAGACCTGGAGGTCAGCATCTCCTAGACCTGGGGGTCAGGGTCTCCTAGACCTGGGGTCAGGGTCTCCTAGCCCTGGGGTCAAGGTCTCCTAGACCTGGGGGTCAAGGTCTCCTAGACCTGGGGGTCAGGGTCTCCTAGACCTGGGGTCAAGGTCTCCTAGACCTGGGGGTCAGGGTCTCCTAGACCTGGGGTCAAGGTCTCCTAGACCTGGGGGTCAATGTCTCCTAGACCTGGGGGTCAGGGTGTCCTAGACCTGGAGGTCATGACCTCCTCGACCTGGGGGTCAGGGTCTCCTAGACCTGGGGGTCAGGACCTCTAGTCCTGGGGTCAGGGTCTCTGAGACCTGGGGTCAGGACCTCCTAGTCCTGGAGGTCAGGGTCTCCTAGACCTGGTGGTCAGGGTCTCCTAGACCTGGGGTCAGGGTCAGCTAGACCTGGGGTTAGGGTCTCCTAGACCTGAGAGTCAGGGTCTCCTAGTCCTGGGGTCAGGGTCTCCTAGACCTGGGTCATGACCTCCTAGACCTGGGGTCAGCGTCTCCTAGACTTGGGGGTAAGGACCTCCTAGAACTGGGGTCAGGGTCTCCTAGACCTGGAGGTCAGGGTCTCCTAGGCCTGGGGTCAGGGTCTCCTAGACCTGGGGTCAGGGTCTCCTAGTGCTGGGGTCAGGGTCTCCTAATCCTGGGGATCAGGGTCTCCTAGACCTGGGGTCAGGATCGCCTAGACCTGGGGGTCAGGGTCTCCTAGACCTGGGGTCAGGGTCTCCTAGACCTGGGGTCAGTGTCACCAAGTCCTTTGCTCAGGGTCTCCTAGACCTGGGGGTCAGGTTCTCCTAGACCTGGGGGTCAGGACCTCCTAGACCTGGGGGTCAGGGTCTCCTAGACCTGGGGGTCAGGGTCTCCTAGTCCTGGGGTCAGGACCTCCTATACCTGGGGTCAGGGTCTCCTAGACCTGGGGTCAGGGTCTCCTAGACCTGGGGTCAGGGTCTCCTAGATCTGGGGGTCAGGTTCCCCTAGACCTGGGGTCAGGGTCTCCTAGATCTGGGGGTCAGGGTCTCCTAGGCCTGGGGTCAGGGTCTCCTGGGTGTGGGATCAGGGTCTCTTTGTTCTGGGGTCAGGGTCTCCTAGAACTGGGGGTCAGGGTCATCCTTGACCTGGGGGACATGACCTGCTAGACCTGGGGGTCAGGGTCTGCTAGACCTTGGGTTAGGACCTCCTAAACCTGGGGTTCAGAGTCTCCTAGACCTGGAGGTCATGTTGTCCTAGACCTGGGGTCAGGGTCTCCTAGACCTGGGGTTCAGGGTCTCCTAGACCAGGAGGTCATGGTGTCCTAGACCTGGGGTCAGGGTCTCCTAGACCTGGGGGTCAGGGTCTCCTAGACCTGGGGGTCAGGGTCTCCTAGACCTGGGGTCAGGGTCTCCTAGGCCTGAGGTCACGGTCTCCTGGGTGTGGGGTCAGGGTCTCTTTGTTCTGGCGTCAGGGTCTCCTAGACCTGGGGTCAAAATCTCATGGACCTGGGGGTCAGGGTCAGCTAGATATGGGGGTCAGGGTCTCCTAGTCCTGGGGTCAGGACCTCCTAGACCTTGGGGTCACAGTCTCCTAGACCTGGGGTTCAGGGTCTCCTATCCCGGGAGGTCAGGGTCACCTAGTCCTGGGGGTCAGGGTCTCCTAGGCCTGGGGTCAGGGTCTCCTAGACCTGGGGGTCAGGGTCTCCTAGACCTGGGGGTCAGGACCTACTAGACCTGGGGTCAGGGTCTCCTAGACCTGGGGTCAGGCTCTCCTAGACGTGGGGTCAGGGTCACCTAGTCCTGGGGTCAGGGTCTCCTATACCTGGGGGTCAGGGTCTCCTAGGCCTGGGGTCTGGGTCTCCTAGACCAGGAGGACATGGTGTCCTACACCTGAGGGTCAGGGTCACCTAGAACTGGGGTCAGGGTCTCCTAGACCTGGGGGTCAGGGTCAGCTAGACCTGGGGGTCAGGGTCTGCTAGTCCTAGAGGTTAGGGTCTCCTAGATCTGGGGTCAGGGTCTCCTAGACCTGGGGGTCAGTGTCTCCTATACCTGGGGGTCAGGGTCTCCTAGACTTGGAGGTCAGGGTCTCCTAGACCTGGGGTCAGGGTCTCCTAGATCTGGGGGTCAGGGTCTCCTAGATCTGGGGGTCAGGGTCTCCTAGACCTGGGGTCAGGGTTTCCTAGACCTGGGGGTCAGGGTCTCCTAGACCTGGGGTCAGGGTCTCCTAGTCCTGGGGTCAGGACCTCCTAGACCTTGGGGTCACAGTCTCCTAGACCTGGGGATCAGACTCTCCTAGTCCTGGGGTCAGAGTCTCCTAGATTTGGGGGTCAGGGTCGGCTAGATCTGGGGGTCAGGGTTGGCTAGACATGAGGGTCAGGGTCAGCTAGGCCAGGGGTCAGGATGTTCTAATTCTGGGGGACAGGTTGTCCTAAACCTGGGGAACATGATCTTGATCTTGGGGTCATGGGCTCCTAGACATGGCGACAGGGTCTCCAAATCCTAGAGGTCAGGGTCTCCAAATCCTAGAGGTTAGGGTCTCCAAATCCTAGAGGTCAGGGTCTCCAAATCCTAGAGGTCAGGGTCTCCAAATCCTAGAGGTTAGGGTCTCCTAGACCTGGGGTCAGGGTCTCCTAGACCTGGGGGTCAGGGTCTCCTAGACCTGGGGGTCAGGGTCTCCTAGTCCTGGGGGTCAGGGTCTCCTAGACCTGGGGGTCAGGGTCTCCTAGGCCTGGGGGTCAGGGTCTCCTAGGCCTGGGGGTCAGGGTCTCCTAGACCTGGGGTCAGGGTCTCCTAATCCTGGAGGTCAAGGTCACCTAGTCCTGGAGTTCAATGTTTTCTAGACCTGGGGGTCAGGGTCTCCTAGGCCTGGGGGTCAAGGTCTCCTAGACCTGGGGGTCAGGGTCTCCTAGGCCTGGGGGTCAGGGTCTCCTAGGCCTGGGGATCAGGGTCTCCTAGACCTGGGGGTCAGGGTCTCCTAGACCTGGGGGTCAGGGTCTCCTAGACCTGGAGGTCAGGGTCAGCTAGACCTGGAGGTCAGGGTCTCCTAGTCCTGGGGGTCAGGGTCTCCTAGACCTGAGGGTCAGGGTCTCCTAGGCCTGGGGGTCAGGGTCTCCTAGGCCTGGGGGTCAGGGTCTCCTAGGCCTGGGGGTCAGGGTCTCCTAGACCTGGGGGTCAGGGTCTCCTAGACCTGGAGGTCAGGGTCAGCTAGACCTGGAGGTCAGGGTCTCCTAGTCCTGGGGGTCAGGGTCTCCTAGACCTGGGGGTCAGGGTCTCCTAGACCTGGGGGTCAGGGTCAGCTACACCTGGGTCATGACCTCCTAGACCTGGAGGTCAGGGTCTCCTAGACCTGGGGGTCATGGTCTCCTAGGCCTGGGGTCAGGGTCTCCTAGGCCTGGGGTCAGGGTCTCCCAGTCCTGGGGGGTCATGACCTCCTATACCTGGGGGTCAGGGTATCCTAGGCCTGGGGTCAGGGTCTCCCAGTCCTGGGGGTCATGACCTCCTAGACCTGGGGGTCAGGGTCAGCTAGACCTGGGGGTCAGGGTCTCCTAGACCTGGGGGTCAGGGTGTCCTAGGCCTGGAGTTCATGACCTCCTCGACCTGAGGGTCAGGGTCTCCTAGACCTGGGGGTCAGGTTCTCCCAGTCCTGGGGGTCATGACCTCTTAGACCTGGGGGTCAGGGTCTCCTAGACCTGGGGGTCAGGGTCAGCTAGACCTGGGGGTCAGGGTCTCCTAGACCTGGGGGTCAGGGTGTCCTAGACCTGGAGGTCATGACCTCCTCGACCTGGGGGTCAGGGTCTCCTAGACCTGGGGGTCAGGGTCTCCTAGACCTGGGGGTCATGTCCTCCTAAACCTGGGGGTCAGGGTCTCCTGGACCTGGGGGTCAGGGTCAGCTAGACCTGGGGGTCAGGGTCTCCTAGACCTTGGGGTCAGGGTGTCCTAGGCCTGGGGGTCAGGGTCTCCTAGGCCTGGGGGTCAGGGTCTCCTAATCCTGGAGGTCAAGGTCACCTAGTCCTGGAGGTCAATGTTTTCTAGACCTGGGCGTCAGGGTCTCCTAGGCCTGGGGGTCAGGGTCTTCTAGGCCTGGGGGTCAGGGTCTCCTAGACCTGGGGGTCAGGGTCAGCTAGACCTGGGTGTCAAGGTCTCCTAATCCTGGAGGTCAAGGTCTCCTAGTCCTGGGGTCAGGGTGTCATAGACCTAGGGGTCAGGGTTTCCTTGATCTTCAGTCAAGATGTTCCAGTCCTGGGGGTCAGAGTCTCTAATCCTGGAGGTCAGGGACCCTAGGCCTGGGGTCACGGTCTCCTGGGTGTGGGGTCAGGGTCTCTTTGTTCTGCGGTCAGGGTCTCCTAGACCTGGGGTCAGGGTCTCCTAGACCTGGGGGTCATGAAGTCCTAGACCTGGGGTCAGGGTCTCCTAGACCTGGGGGTCAGGGTCTCCTAGGCCTGGGGGTCAGGGTCTCCTAGACCTGGGGGTCAGGGTCTCCTAAGCCTGGGGGTCAGGGTCTCCTAGACCTGGGGGTCAGGGTCTCCTAGGCCTGGGGGTCAGGGTCTCCTAGATCTGGGGGTCAGGGTCAGCTAGACCTGGGGGTCAGGGTCTCCTAGGCCTGGGGTCAGGGTCTCCTAGACCTGGGGGTCAGGGTCTCCTAGACCTGGGGTCAGGGTCTCCTAGGCCTGGGGGTCAGGGTCTCCTAGACCTGGGGTCAGGGTCTCCTAATCCTGGAGGTCAAGGTCACCTAGTCCTGGAGTTCAATGTTTTCTAGACCTGAGGGTCAGGGTCTCCTAGGCCTGGGGGTCAGGGTCTCCTAGGCCTGGGGGTCAGGGTCTCCTAGACCTGGGGGTCAGGGTCTCCTAGGCCTGGGGGTCAGGGTCTCCTAGACCTGGGGGTCAGGGTCTCCTAGGCCTGGGGGTCAGGGTCTCCTAGTCCTGGGGCCAGGGTCTCCTAGGTCTGGGGTCAGGGTCTCCTAGACCTGGGGGTCAGGGTCTCCTAGTCCTGGGGGTCAGGGTCTCCTAGAGCTGGGGGTCAGGGTCAGCTAGACCTGGGGGTCAGGGTCTCCTAGGCCTGGGGGTCAGGGTCTCCTAGGCCTGGGGGTCAGGGTCTCCTAGGCCTGGGGGTCAGGGTCTCCTAGACCTGGGGGTCAGGGTCTCCTAGACCTGGGGGTCAGGACCTCCTAGACCTGGGGGTCAGGGTCTCCTAGGCCTGGGGGTCAGGGTCTCCTAGACCTGGGGTCAGGGTCTCCTAATCCTGGAGGTCAAGGTCACCTAGTCCTGGAGTTCAATGTTTTCTAGACCTGGGGGTCAGGGTCTCCTAGGCCTGGGGGTTAGGGTCTCCTAGACCTGGTGGTCAGGGGTCAGGGTCTCCTAGGCCTGGGGGTCAGGGTCTCCTAGATCTGGGGGTCAGGGTCAGCTAGACCTGGGGGTCAGGGTCTCCTAGGCCTGGGGTCAGGGTCTCCTACACCTGAGGGTCAGGGTCATCTAGACCTGGGGGTCAGGGTCAGCTACACCTGGGTCATGACCTCCTAGACCTGGGGGTCAGGGTCTCCTAGGCCTGGGGCTCAGGGTCTCCTAGACCTGGGGGTCAGGGTCTCCTAGACCTGGGGGTCAGGGTCTCCTAGACCTGGGGGTCAGGGTCAGCTAGACCTGGGGGTCAGGGTCAGCTAGACCTGGAGGTCAGGGTCTCGTAGACCTGGAGGTCAAGGTCTCCTAGTCCTGGGGTCAGGGTGTCATAGACCTAGGGGTCAGGGTTTCCTTGATCTTCACTCAAGATGTTCCAGTCCTGGGGTCAGGGTCTCTAATCCTGGAGGTCAGGGACCCTAGGCCTGGGGTCACGGTCTCCTGGGTGTGGGGTCAGGGTGTCTTTGTTCTGGGGTCAGGGTCTCCTAGACCTGGGGTCAAAATCTCATGGACCTGGGGGTCTGGGTCTACTCGAACGGGGGTCAGGGTCGGCTAGACATGGAGATCAGGGTTTCCTACCCTTGGGGGTCAGGACCTCCTAGAAGTAGGGTCAGGGTCTGCTAGACCTGGGGTCAGTGTCACCTAAAGCTGGGGTCAGGGTCTCCTAGACCTGGAGGTCAGGACCTCTTAGACCTGGAGGTCAGGGTCAGCTAGATATGGGGGTCAGGGTCTCCTAGACCTGGGGGTCAGTATCTCCTAGATCTGGGGTCAGGGTCTCCTAGACCTGGGGGTCAGGGTCTCCTAGTCCTTGGGGTCAGGGTCTCCTAGACCTGGGGGTCAGGGTCAACTAGATCTGAGGGTCAGGGTCTCCTAGACCTGGGGTCAGGGTCTCCTAGATCTGGGGGTCAGGTTCCCCTAGGCCTGGGGTCAGGGTCTCCTGGGTGTGGGATCAGGGTCTCTTTGTTCTGTGGTCAGGGTCTCCTAGAACTGGGGGTCAGGGTCATCCTTGACCTGGGGGACATGACCTCCTAGACCTGGGGGTCAGGGTCTCCTAGACCTGGGGTTAGGACCTCCTAAACCTGGGGTTCAGAGTCTCCTAGACCTGGAGGTCATGTTGTCCTAGACCTGGGGTCAGGGTCACCTAGACCTGGGGTCAGGGTCTCCTAGTCCTGGAGGTCACAGTCTCCTAGTCCTGGGGTTCAGGGTCACCTAAACCTGGAGATCAGGGTCTCCTAGTCCTGAGGTCAGAGTCTCCTAGATCTGGGGGTCAGGGTCGGCTAGATCTGGGGGTCAGGGTTGGCTAGACATGAGGGTCAGGGTCAGCTAGGCCAGGGGTCAGGATATTCTAATTCTGGGGGACAGGTTGTCCTAAACCTGGGGAACATGATCTTGATCTTGGGGTCATGGGCTCCTAGTCATGGCGACAGGGTCTCCAAATCCTAGAGGTCAGGGTCTCCTAGACCTGGAGGTCAGGGTCTCCTAGTCCTGGGGGTCAGGGTCTCCAAATCCTAGAGGTCAGGGTCTCCTAGACCTCGAGGTCAAAGTCTCCTAGACCTGGAGGTCAGGGTCTCCTAGACCTGGGGGTCAGGGTGTCCTAGACCTGGAGGTCATGACCTCCTAGACCTGGGGGTCAGGGTTTCCTAGACCTGGGGTCAGGGTCTCCTAGACCTGGGGTCAGGGTCTCCTAGACCTGGGGGTCAGGGTCTCCTAGACCTGGGGGTCAGGGTCAGCTAGACCTGGGGGTCAGGGTCAGCTAGACCTGGAGGTCAGGGTCTCGTAGACCTGGAGGTCAAGGTCTCCTAGTCCTGGGGTCAGGGTGTCATAGACCTAGGGGTCAGGGTTTCCTTGATCTTCACTCAAGATGTTCCAGTCCTGGGGTCAGGGTCTCTAATCCTGGAGGTCAGGGACCCTAGGCCTGGGGTCACGGTCTCCTGGGTGTGGGGTCAGGGTGTCTTTGTTCTGGGGTCAGGGTCTCCTAGACCTGGGGTCAAAATCTCATGGACCTGGGGGTCTGGGTCTACTCGAACGGGGGTCAGGGTCGGCTAGACATGGAGATCAGGGTTTCCTACCCTTGGGGGTCAGGACCTCCTAGAAGTAGGGTCAGGGTCTGCTAGACCTGGGGTCAGTGTCACCTAAAGCTGGGGTCAGGGTCTCCTAGACCTGGAGGTCAGGACCTCTTAGACCTGGAGGTCAGGGTCAGCTAGATATGGGGGTCAGGGTCTCCTAGACCTGGGGGTCAGTATCTCCTAGATCTGGGGTCAGGGTCTCCTAGACCTGGGGGTCAGGGTCTCCTAGTCCTTGGGGTCAGGGTCTCCTAGACCTGGGGGTCAGGGTCAACTAGATCTGAGGGTCAGGGTCTCCTAGACCTGGGGTCAGGGTCTCCTAGATCTGGGGGTCAGGTTCCCCTAGGCCTGGGGTCAGGGTCTCCTGGGTGTGGGATCAGGGTCTCTTTGTTCTGTGGTCAGGGTCTCCTAGAACTGGGGGTCAGGGTCATCCTTGACCTGGGGGACATGACCTCCTAGACCTGGGGGTCAGGGTCTCCTAGACCTGGGGTTAGGACCTCCTAAACCTGGGGTTCAGAGTCTCCTAGACCTGGAGGTCATGTTGTCCTAGACCTGGGGTCAGGGTCACCTAGACCTGGGGTCAGGGTCTCCTAGTCCTGGAGGTCACAGTCTCCTAGTCCTGGGGTTCAGGGTCACCTAAACCTGGAGATCAGGGTCTCCTAGTCCTGAGGTCAGAGTCTCCTAGATCTGGGGGTCAGGGTCGGCTAGATCTGGGGGTCAGGGTTGGCTAGACATGAGGGTCAGGGTCAGCTAGGCCAGGGGTCAGGATATTCTAATTCTGGGGGACAGGTTGTCCTAAACCTGGGGAACATGATCTTGATCTTGGGGTCATGGGCTCCTAGACATGGCGACAGGGTCTCCTAGTCCTGGGGGTCAGGGTCTCCTAGACCTCGAGGTCAGGGTCTCCAAATCCTAGGGGTCAGGGTCTCCTAGTCCTGGAGGTCAAAGTCTCCTAGTCCTGGAGGTCATGGTTTCCTAGACCTGGGGTTCAAGGTCAGCTAGACCTGGGGTCAGGGTCTCCTAGACCTGGGGTTCAGGGTCTGCTAAATCTGGGGGTCAGGGTGTCCTAGACCTGGGGGTCAGGTTGTCCTAGACCTGGGGGTCAGGGTCTCCTAGTCCTGGAGGTCAGGGTCTCCTAGACTGGGGGTCAGGGTCAGCTAGACCTGGGGTCAGGGTCTCCTAGACCTGGGGTCAGGGTCTCCTAGACCTGGGGGTCAGGACGTCCTAGAACTGGGGTCAGGGTCTCCTAGACCTGGGGGTCAGGGTCTCCTAGATCTGGGGGTCAGGGTCTCCTAGACCTGGGGTCAGGGTCACCTAAACCTGGGATCAGGGTCTCCTAGACCTGGGGTCAGGGTCACCTAGTCCTGGGGGTCAGGGTCTCCTAGACCTGGGGTCAGGGTCAGCTAGACCTGGAGGTCAGGGTCTCCTAGACCTGGGGGTCAGGGTGTCCTAGATCTGGGGGTCAGGGTCAGCTAGACCAGGGGTCAGGACCTCGTAGACCTGGGGGTCAGGGTCTCCTAGACCTGGGGTCAGGACCTCGTAGACGTGGGGGTCAGGTCCTCCAGACCTGGGGGTCAGGGTCTCCTAGTCCTGGGGGTCAGGGTCTCCTAAACCTGGGGTTCAGGGTCTCCTAGACCTGGGGTTCAGGGTCTCCTAGACCTGGGGGTCAGGGTCTCCTAGACCTGGGGTCAGGACCTAATAGACCTGGAGGTCATGGTATCCTAGACCTGGGGTCAGGGTCTCCTAGACCTGGGGTCAGGGTCTCCTAGTCCTGGGGGTCAGGGTCTCCTAGACCTGGAGGTCAGGGTCTCCTAGACCTGGGGGTCAAGGTCAGCTAGACCTGGGGTCAGGATCTCCTAGACCTGGGGGTCAGGGTCAGCTAGACCTGGGGGTCAGGGTCAGCTAGACCTGGAGGTCAGGGTCTCCCAGATCTGAGGGTCAGGGCCTCCTAGACCTGGGGGTCAGCGTCTCCTGGACCTGGAGTCAGGGTCTCCTGGACCTGGGGGTCAGGGTCTCCTAGACCTGGAGGTCAGGGTATCCAAGACCTGGAGGTCATGGTATCCTAGACCTGGGATCAGGGTCTCCTAGACCTGGGGTCAAGGTCTCCTAGACCTGGGGTCAGGACCTAATAGACCTGGAGGTCATGGTATCCTAGACCTGGGATCAGGGTCTCCTAGACCTGGGGGTCAGGGTCTCCTAGACCTGGGGTCAGGACCTAATAGACCTGGAGGTCATGGTATCCTAGACCTGGGGTCAGGGTCTCCTAGACCTGGGGTCAAGGTCTCCTAGACCTGGGGGTCAGGGTCTCCTATACCTGGGAGTCAGGACCTCTAGTCCTGGGGTCAGGGTCTCTGAGACCTGGGGTCAGGACCTCCTAGTCCTGGAGGTCAGGGTCTCCTAGACCTGGGGTCAGGGTCACCTAGTCCTGGGGTCAGGGTCTCCTAGACCTGGGGTCAGGGTCTCCTAGACCTGGGGTCAGGGTCTCCTGGACCTGGGGGTCAGGGTCTCCTAGACCTGGGGTCATGACCTCCTAGACCTGGGGTCAGCGCCTCCTAGACTTGGGGGTAATGACCTCCTAGACCTGGGGTCAGGGTCTCCTGGACCTGGAGGTCAAGGTCTCCTAGTCCGGGGTCAGGGTCTCCTGGACCTGGAGGTCAAACTCTTCAAGACCTGGGGGTCAGGGTTTCCTAGATCTGGGGGTCAGGGTCAGCTAGACCTGGGGTCAGGACCTCTTAGACCTGGGGGTCAGGGTCTCCTAGACCTGGGGGTCAGGGTCTCCTAGTCCTGGGGTCAGGACCTCCTAGACCTGGGGGTCATGACCTCCTAGACCTGGGGGTCAGGGTCAGCTAGACCTGGGGGTCAGGGACTCCTAGACCTGGGGGTCAGGGTCTCCTAGTACTGGGGTCATGGTCTCCTAGACCTGGGGGTCATGACCTCATAGACCTGGGTTCAGGGTCTCCTAGACCTGGGCATCAGGGTCTCCTAGACCTGGGGGTCAGGGTCTCCTAGACCTGGGGTCAGGGTCACCTAGTCCTGGGGTCAAGGTCTCCTAGACCTGGGGTCATGGTCTCCTAGACCTGGGGGTCAGTATCTCCTAGATCTGGGGTCAGGGTCTCCTGGTCCAGGGGTCAGGGTCTCCTAGTCCTTGGGGTCAGGGTCTCCTAGACCTGGGGTCAGGGTCTCCTAGACCTGGGGTCAGGGTCTCCTAGATCTGGGGGTCAGGTTCCCCTAGGCCTGGGGTCAGGGTCTCCTGGGTGTGGGATCAGGGTCTCTTTGTTCTGGGGTCAGGGTCTCCTAGAACTGGGGGTCAGGGTCATCCTTGACCTGGGGGACATGACCTCCTAGACCTGGGGGTCAGGGTCTCCTAGTCCTGGGGGTCAGGGTCTCCTAGACCTGGAGATCAAAGTCTCCTAGACCTGGAGGTCAAAGTCTCCTAGTCCTGGAGGTCAGGGTTTCCTAGACCTGGGGGTCAAGGTCAGCTAGACCTGGGGTCAGGGTCTCCTAGACCTGGGGGTCAGGGTCAGCTAGACCTGGGGGTCAAGGTCAGCTAGACCTGGAGGTCAGGGCCTCCTAGACCTGGAGGTCAGCATCTCCTAGACCTGGGGGTCAGGGTCTCCTAGACCTGGGGTCAGGGTCTCCTAGCCCTGGGGTCAAGGTCTCCTAGACCTGGGGGTCAAGGTCTCCTAGACCTGGGGGTCAGGGTCTCCTAGACCTGGGGTCAAGGTCTCCTAGACCTGGGGGTCAGGGTCTCCTAGACCTGGGGTCAAGGTCTCCTAGACCTGGGGGTCAATGTCTCCTAGACCTGGGGGTCAGGGTGTCCTAGACCTGGAGGTCATGACCTCCTCGACCTGGGGGTCAGGGTCTCCTAGACCTGGGGGTCAGGACCTCTAGTCCTGGGGTCAGGGTCTCTGAGACCTGGGGTCAGGACCTCCTAGTCCTGGAGGTCAGGGTCTCCTAGACCTGGTGGTCAGGGTCTCCTAGACCTGGGGTCAGGGTCAGCTAGACCTGGGGTTAGGGTCTCCTAGACCTGAGAGTCAGGGTCTCCTAGTCCTGGGGTCAGGGTCTCCTAGACCTGGGTCATGACCTCCTAGACCTGGGGTCAGCGTCTCCTAGACTTGGGGGTAAGGACCTCCTAGAACTGGGGTCAGGGTCTCCTAGACCTGGAGGTCAGGGTCTCCTAGGCCTGGGGTCAGGGTTTCCTAGACCTGGGGTCAGGGTCTCCTATACCTGGGAGTCAGGGTCTCCTAGACCTGGGGGTCAGGGTCTCCTAGACCTGGGGGTCAGGGTCTCCTAGGCCTGGGGTCAGGGTCTCCTAGTCCTGGGGTCAGGGTCTCCTAATCCTGGGGATCAGGGTCTCCTAGACCTGGGGTCAGGATCGCCTAGACCTGGGGGTCAGGGTCTCCTAGACCTGGGGTCAGGGTCTCCTAGACCTGGGGTCAGTGTCACCAAGTCCTTTGCTCAGGGTCTCCTAGACCTGGGGGTCAGGTTCTCCTAGACCTGGGGGTCAGGACCTCCTAGACCTGGGGGTCAGGGTCTCCTAGACCTGGGGGTCAGGGTCTCCTAGTCCTGGGGTCAGGACCTCCTATACCTGGGGTCAGGGTCTCCTAGACCTGGGGTCAGGGTCTCCTAGATCTGGGGGTCAGGTTCCCCTAGGCCTGGGGTCAGGGTCTCCTGGGTGTGGGATCAGGGTCTCTTTGTTCTGGGGTCAGGGTCTCCTAGAACTGGGGGTCAGGGTCATCCTTGACCTGGGGGACATGACCTGCTAGACCTGGGGGTCAGGGTCTGCTAGACCTTGGGTTAGGACCTCCTAAACCTGGGGTTCAGAGTCTCCTAGACCTGGAGGTCATGTTGTCCTAGACCTGGGGTCAGGGTCTCCTAGACCTGGGGTTCAGGGTCTCCTAGACCAGGAGGTCATGGTGTCCTAGACCTGGGGTCAGGGTCTCCTAGACCTGGGGGTCAGGGTCTCCTAGACCTGGGGGTCAGGGTCTCCTAGACCTGGGGTCAGGGTCTCCTAGGCCTGAGGTCACGGTCTCCTGGGTGTGGGGTCAGGGTCTCTTTGTTCTGGCGTCAGGGTCTCCTAGACCTGGGGTCAAAATCTCATGGACCTGGGGGTCAGGGTCAGCTAGATATGGGGGTCAGGGTCTCCTAGTCCTGGGGTCAGGACCTCCTAGACCTTGGGGTCACAGTCTCCTAGACCTGGGGTTCAGGGTCTCCTATCCCGGGAGGTCAGGGTCACCTAGTCCTGGGGGTCAGGGTCTCCTAGGCCTGGGGTCAGGGTCTCCTAGACCTGGGGGTCAGGGTCTCCTAGACCTGGGGGTCAGGACCTACTAGACCTGGGGTCAGGGTCTCCTAGACCTGGGGTCAGGCTCTCCTAGACGTGGGGTCAGGGTCACCTAGTCCTGGGGTCAGGGTCTCCTATACCTGGGGGTCAGGGTCTCCTAGGCCTGGGGTCTGGGTCTCCTAGACCAGGAGGACATGGTGTCCTACACCTGAGGGTCAGGGTCACCTAGAACTGGGGTCAGGGTCTCCTAGACCTGGGGGTCAGGGTCAGCTAGACCTGGGGGTCAGGGTCTGCTAGTCCTAGAGGTTAGGGTCTCCTAGATCTGGGGTCAGGGTCTCCTAGACCTGGGGGTCAGTGTCTCCTATACCTGGGGGTCAGGGTCTCCTAGACTTGGAGGTCAGGGTCTCCTAGACCTGGGGTCAGGGTCTCCTAGATCTGGGGGTCAGGGTCTCCTAGATCTGGGGGTCAGGGTCTCCTAGACCTGGGGTCAGGGTTTCCTAGACCTGGGGGTCAGGGTCTCCTAGACCTGGGGTCAGGGTCTCCTAGTCCTGGGGTCAGGACCTCCTAGACCTTGGGGTCACAGTCTCCTAGACCTGGGGATCAGACTCTCCTAGTCCTGGGGTCAGAGTCTCCTAGATTTGGGGGTCAGGGTCGGCTAGATCTGGGGGTCAGGGTTGGCTAGACATGAGGGTCAGGGTCAGCTAGGCCAGGGGTCAGGATGTTCTAATTCTGGGGGACAGGTTGTCCTAAACCTGGGAACATGATCTTGATCTTGGGGTCATGGGCTCCTAGACATGGCGACAGGGTCTCCAAATCCTAGAGGTCAGGGTCTCCAAATCCTAGAGGTTAGGGTCTCCAAATCCTAGAGGTCAGGGTCTCCAAATCCTAGAGGTCAGGGTCTCCAAATCCTAGAGGTTAGGGTCTCCTAGACCTGGGGTCAGGGTCTCCTAGACCTGGGGGTCAGGGTCTCCTAGACCTGGGGGTCAGGGTCTCCTAGTCCTGGGGGTCAGGGTCTCCTAGACCTGGGGGTCAGGGTCTCCTAGGCCTGGGGGTCAGGGTCTCCTAGGCCTGGGGGTCAGGGTCTCCTAGACCTGGGGTCAGGGTCTCCTAATCCTGGAGGTCAAGGTCACCTAGTCCTGGAGTTCAATGTTTTCTAGACCTGGGGGTCAGGGTCTCCTAGGCCTGGGGGTCAAGGTCTCCTAGACCTGGGGGTCAGGGTCTCCTAGGCCTGGGGGTCAGGGTCTCCTAGGCCTGGGGATCAGGGTCTCCTAGACCTGGGGGTCAGGGTCTCCTAGACCTGGGGGTCAGGGTCTCCTAGACCTGGAGGTCAGGGTCAGCTAGACCTGGAGGTCAGGGTCTCCTAGTCCTGGGGGTCAGGGTCTCCTAGACCTGAGGGTCAGGGTCTCCTAGGCCTGGGGGTCAGGGTCTCCTAGGCCTGGGGGTCAGGGTCTCCTAGGCCTGGGGGTCAGGGTCTCCTAGACCTGGGGGTCAGGGTCTCCTAGACCTGGAGGTCAGGGTCAGCTAGACCTGGAGGTCAGGGTCTCCTAGTCCTGGGGGTCAGGGTCTCCTAGACCTGGGGGTCAGGGTCTCCTAGACCTGGGGGTCAGGGTCAGCTACACCTGGGTCATGACCTCCTAGACCTGGAGGTCAGGGTCTCCTAGACCTGGGGGTCATGGTCTCCTAGGCCTGGGGTCAGGGTCTCCTAGGCCTGGGGTCAGGGTCTCCCAGTCCTGGGGGGTCATGACCTCCTATACCTGGGGGTCAGGGTATCCTAGGCCTGGGGTCAGGGTCTCCCAGTCCTGGGGGTCATGACCTCCTAGACCTGGGGGTCAGGGTCAGCTAGACCTGGGGGTCAGGGTCTCCTAGACCTGGGGGTCAGGGTGTCCTAGACCTGGAGTTCATGACCTCCTCGACCTGAGGGTCAGGGTCTCCTAGACCTGGGGGTCAGGTTCTCCCAGTCCTGGGGGTCATGACCTCTTAGACCTGGGGGTCAGGGTCTCCTAGACCTGGGGGTCAGGGTCAGCTAGACCTGGGGGTCAGGGTCTCCTAGACCTGGGGGTCAGGGTGTCCTAGACCTGGAGGTCATGACCTCCTCGACCTGGGGGTCAGGGTCTCCTAGACCTGGGGGTCAGGGTCTCCTAGACCTGGGGGTCATGTCCTCCTAAACCTGGGGGTCAGGGTCTCCTGGACCTGGGGGTCAGGGTCAGCTAGACCTGGGGGTCAGGGTCTCCTAGACCTTGGGGTCAGGGTGTCCTAGGCCTGGGGGTCAGGGTCTCCTAGGCCTGGGGGTCAGGGTCTCCTAATCCTGGAGGTCAAGGTCACCTAGTCCTGGAGGTCAATGTTTTCTAGACCTGGGCGTCAGGGTCTCCTAGGCCTGGGGGTCAGGGTCTTCTAGGCCTGGGGGTCAGGGTCTCCTAGACCTGGGGGTCAGGGTCAGCTAGACCTGGGTGTCAAGGTCTCCTAATCCTGGAGGTCAAGGTCTCCTAGTCCTGGGGTCAGGGTGTCATAGACCTAGGGGTCAGGGTTTCCTTGATCTTCAGTCAAGATGTTCCAGTCCTGGGGGTCAGAGTCTCTAATCCTGGAGGTCAGGGACCCTAGGCCTGGGGTCACGGTCTCCTGGGTGTGGGGTCAGGGTCTCTTTGTTCTGCGGTCAGGGTCTCCTAGACCTGGGGTCAGGGTCTCCTAGACCTGGGGGTCATGAAATCCTAGACCTGGGGTCAGGGTCTCCTAGACCTGGGGGTCAGGGTCTCCTAGGCCTGGGGGTCAGGGTCTCCTAGACCTGGGGGTCAGGGTCTCCTAAGCCTGGGGGTCAGGGTCTCCTAGACCTGGGGGTCAGGGTCTCCTAGGCCTGGGGGTCAGGGTCTCCTAGATCTGGGGGTCAGGGTCAGCTAGACCTGGGGGTCAGGGTCTCCTAGGCCTGGGGTCAGGGTCTCCTAGACCTGGGGGTCAGGGTCTCCTAGACCTGGGGTCAGGGTCTCCTAGGCCTGGGGGTCAGGGTCTCCTAGACCTGGGGTCAGGGTCTCCTAATCCTGGAGGTCAAGGTCACCTAGTCCTGGAGTTCAATGTTTTCTAGACCTGAGGGTCAGGGTCTCCTAGGCCTGGGGGTCAGGGTCTCCTAGGCCTGGGGGTCAGGGTCTCCTAGACCTGGGGGTCAGGGTCTCCTAGGCCTGGGGGTCAGGGTCTCCTAGACCTGGGGGTCAGGGTCTCCTAGGCCTGGGGGTCAGGGTCTCCTAGTCCTGGGGCCAGGGTCTCCTAGGTCTGGGGTCAGGGTCTCCTAGACCTGGGGGTCAGGGTCTCCTAGTCCTGGGGGTCAGGGTCTCCTAGAGCTGGGGGTCAGGGTCAGCTAGACCTGGGGGTCAGGGTCTCCTAGGCCTGGGGGTCAGGGTCTCCTAGGCCTGGGGGTCAGGGTCTCCTAGGCCTGGGGGTCAGGGTCTCCTAGACCTGGGGGTCAGGACCTCCTAGACCTGGGGGTCAGGGTCTCCTAGGCCTGGGGGTCAGGGTCTCCTAGACCTGGGGTCAGGGTCTCCTAATCCTGGAGGTCAAGGTCACCTAGTCCTGGAGTTCAATGTTTTCTAGACCTGGGGGTCAGGGTCTCCTAGGCCTGGGGGTTAGGGTCTCCTAGACCTGGTGGTCAGGGGTCAGGGTCTCCTAGGCCTGGGGGTCAGGGTCTCCTAGATCTGGGGGTCAGGGTCAGCTAGACCTGGGGGTCAGGGTCTCCTAGGCCTGGGGTCAGGGTCTCCTACACCTGAGGGTCAGGGTCATCTAGACCTGGGGGTCAGGGTCAGCTACACCTGGGTCATGACCTCCTAGACCTGGGGGTCAGGGTCTCCTAGGCCTGGGGCTCAGGGTCTCCTAGACCTGGGGGTCAGGGTCTCCTAGGCCTGGGGGTCAGGGTCTCCTAGACCTGGGGTCAGGGTCTCCTAGGCATGGGGTCACGGTCTCCTAGACCTGGGGGTCATGACCTAATAGACTTTTGGTCAGGGTCTCCTAGACCTGGGGGTCAGGGTCTCCTAGATCTGGGGGTCAGGGTCTCCTAGTCCTGGGGGTCAGTGTCAGCTAGACCTGGGGGTCAGGGTCTCCTAGACCTGGGGGTCAGGGTCTCCTATACCTGGGGGTCAGTGTCAGCTAGACCTGGGGGTCAGGGTCAGCTAGACCTGGGGGTCAGGGTCTCCTAGTCCTGGAGGTCAGGGTCTCGTAGACCTGGAGGTCAAGGTCTCCTAGTCCTGGGGTCAGGGTGTCATACACCTGGGGTCAAAATCTGATGGACCTGGGGGTCAGGGTCTACTCGAACGGGGGGTCAGGGTCGGCTAGACATGGAGGTCAGGGTTTCCTACACTTGGGGGTCAGGACCTCCTAGACCTAGGGTCAGGGTCTCCTAGATCTGGAGGTCAGGGTCTCCTAGGGCTGGGGTCAGGGTCTCCTAGACCTGGGGGTCAGGGTCTCCGAGACCTGAGGGTCAGGGTGTCCTAGACCTGGGGGTCAGGACCTCCTAGACCTTGGGGTCAGGTACTCCTAAACCTGGGGTCAGGGTCTCCTAGACCTGGGGTTCAGGGTCTGCTAAATCTGGGGGTCAGGGTCTCCTAGACCTGGGGGTCAGGGTCTCCTACTCCTGGGGTCAGGGTCTCCTAGACCTGGGGGTCAGGGTCTCCTAGACCTGGGGGTCAGAGTCTCCTAGACCTGGGGGTCAGGGTCTCCTAGACCTGGGGGTCAGGGTCAGCTAGACCTGGAGGTTAGGGTCTCCTAATCCTGGGGTCAGGGTCTCCTAGACCTGGGGGTCAGGGTCTCCTAGACCTGGAGGTCATGACCTCGTAGACCTGGGTGTCAGGGTCTCCTTGACCTGGGGGTAATGACCTCCTAGACCTGGGGGTCAGGGTCTCCTAGACTTGAGGGTCAGGGTCACTTAGAACTGGGGTAAGGGTCTCCTAGACCTGGGGTCAGGGGCTCCTAGACCTGGGGGTCAGGGTCTCCTAGACCTCGGGGTCAGGGTCTCCTAGACCTGGAGGTCAGGGTCAGCTAGATCTGGGGGTCAGGGTCTCCTAGACCTGGGGGTCAGGGTCAGCTAGACCTGGGGGTCAGGGTCTCCTAGACCTGGGGGTCAGGGTCTCCTAGGCCTGGGGGTTAGGGTCTCCTAGACCTGGTGGTCAGGGGTCAGGGTCTCCTAGGCCTGGGGGTCAGGGTCTCCTAGATCTGGGGGTCAGGGTCAGCTAGACCTGGGGGTCAGGGTCTCCTAGGCCTGGGGTCAGGGTCTCCTACACCTGAGGGTCAGGGTCATCTAGACCTGGGGGTCAGGGTCAGCTACACCTGGGTCATGACCTCCTAGACCTGGGGGTCAGGGTCTCCTAGGCCTGGGGCTCAGGGTCTCCTAGACCTGGGGGTCAGGGTCTCCTAGGCCTGGGGGTCAGGGTCTCCTAGACCTGGGGTCAGGGTCTCCTAGGCATGGGGTCACGGTCTCCTAGACCTGGGGGTCATGACCTAATAGACTTTTGGTCAGGGTCTCCTAGACCTGGGGGTCAGGGTCTCCTAGATCTGGGGGTCAGGGTCTCCTAGTCCTGGGGGTCAGTGTCAGCTAGACCTGGGGGTCAGGGTCTCCTAGGCCTGGGGGTCAGGGTCTCCTATACCTGGGGGTCAGTGTCAGCTAGACCTGGGGGTCAGGGTCAGCTAGACCTGGGGGTCAGGGTCTCCTAGTCCTGGAGGTCAGGGTCTCGTAGACCTGGAGGTCAAGGTCTCCTAGTCCTGGGGTCAGGGTGTCATACACCTGGGGTCAAAATCTGATGGACCTGGGGGTCAGGGTCTACTCGAACGGGGGGTCAGGGTCGGCTAGACATGGAGGTCAGGGTTTCCTACACTTGGGGGTCAGGACCTCCTAGACCTAGGGTCAGGGTCTCCTAGATCTGGAGGTCAGGGTCTCCTAGGGCTGGGGTCAGGGTCTCCTAGACCTGGGGGTCAGGGTCTCCTAGACCTGGGGGTCATGACCTCCTAGACCTGGGGGTCAGGGTCTCCTAGACCTGGGGGTCAGGGTCTCCGAGACCTGAGGGTCAGGGTGTCCTAGACCTGGGGGTCAGGACCTCCTAGACCTTGGGGTCAGGTACTCCTAAACCTGGGGTCAGGGTCTCCTAGACCTGGGGTTCAGGGTCTGCTAAATCTGGGGGTCAGGGTCTCCTAGACCTGGGGGTCAGGGTCTCCTACTCCTGGGGTCAGGGTCTCCTAGACCTGGGGGTCAGGGTCTCCTAGACCTGGGGGTCAGAGTCTCCTAGACCTGGGGGTCAGGGTCTCCTAGACCTGGGGGTCAGGGTCAGCTAGACCTGGAGGTTAGGGTCTCCTAATCCTGGGGTCAGGGTCTCCTAGACCTGGGGGTCAGGGTCTCCTAGACCTGGAGGTCATGACCTCGTAGACCTGGGTGTCAGGGTCTCCTTGACCTGGGGGTAATGACCTCCTAGACCTGGGGGTCAGGGTCTCCTAGACTTGAGGGTCAGGGTCACTTAGAACTGGGGTAAGGGTCTCCTAGACCTGGGGTCAGGGGCTCCTAGACCTGGGGGTCAGGGTCTCCTAGACCTCGGGGTCAGGGTCTCCTAGACCTGGAGGTCAGGGTCAGCTAGATCTGGGGGTCAGGGTCTCCTAGACCTGGGGGTCAGGGTCAGCTAGACCTGGGGGTCAGGGTCTCCTAGACCTGGGGGTCAGGGTCTCGTGGTCCAGGGGTCAGGATCGCCTAGACCTGGGGGTCAGGGTCTCCTAGATCTGGGGGTCAGGGTCTCCTAGACCTGGGGGTCATGACATCCTAGTCCTGGGGGTCAGGGTCTCCTAGATCTGGGGTCAGGGTCTCCTAGACCTGGGGGTCAGGGTCAGCTAGATATGGGGGTCAGGGTCTCCTAATCCTGGGGGTCAGGGTTTCCTAATCCTGGGGGTCAGGGTCTCCTAGTCCTGGAGGTCAGGTTCTCCTAGACCTGGGGGTCAGGGTCTCCTAGACCTGGGGGTCAGGGTCTCCTAGTCCTGGGGGTCAGGGTCTCCTTGATCTGGGGTCAGGGTCTCCTAGACCTGGGGGTCAGGGTCTCCTAGTCCTGGGGTCAGGGTCTCCTACACCTGGGGGTCAGGGTCTCCTAGACCAGGGGGTCAGGGTCAGCTAGACCTGGGGGTCAGGGTCAGCTAGACCTGGGGGTCAGGGTCTCCTAATCCTGGAGGTCAAGGTCTCCTAGGCCTGGGGGTCAGGGTCTCCTAGACCTGGGGGTCAGGGTCTCCTAGTCCTGGGGTCAGGACCTCCTATACCTGGGGGTCAGGGTCTCCTAGACCTGGGGTCAGGGTCTCCTAGGCATGGGGTCACGGTCTCCTAGACCTGGGGGTCAGTATCTCCTAGATCTGGGGTCAGGGTCTCCTGGTCCAGGGGTCAGGGTCTCCTAGTCCTTGGGGTCAGGGTCTCCTAGACCTGGGGTCAGGGTCTCCTAGACCTGGGGTCAGGGTCTCCTAGATCTGGGGGTCAGGTTCCCCTAGGCCTGGGGTCAGGGTCTCCTGGGTGTGGGATCAGGGTCTCTTTGTTCTGGGGTCAGGGTCTCCTAGAACTGGGGGTCAGGGTCATCCTTGACCTGGGGGACATGACCTCCTAGACCTGGGGGTCAGGGTCTCCTAGTCCTGGGGGTCAGGGTCTCCTAGACCTGGAGATCAAAGTCTCCTAGACCTGGAGGTCAAAGTCTCCTAGTCCTGGAGGTCAGGGTTTCCTAGACCTGGGGGTCAAGGTCAGCTAGACCTGGGGTCAGGGTCTCCTAGACCTGGGGGTCAGGGTCAGCTAGACCTGGGGGTCAAGGTCAGCTAGACCTGGAGGTCAGGGCCTCCTAGACCTGGAGGTCAGCATCTCCTAGACCTGGGGGTCAGGGTCTCCTAGACCTGGGGTCAGGGTCTCCTAGCCCTGGGGTCAAGGTCTCCTAGACCTGGGGGTCAAGGTCTCCTAGACCTGGGGGTCAGGGTCTCCTAGACCTGGGGTCAAGGTCTCCTAGACCTGGGGGTCAGGGTCTCCTAGACCTGGGGTCAAGGTCTCCTAGACCTGGGGGTCAATGTCTCCTAGACCTGGGGGTCAGGGTGTCCTAGACCTGGAGGTCATGACCTCCTCGACCTGGGGGTCAGGGTCTCCTAGACCTGGGGGTCAGGACCTCTAGTCCTGGGGTCAGGGTCTCTGAGACCTGGGGTCAGGACCTCCTAGTCCTGGAGGTCAGGGTCTCCTAGACCTGGTGGTCAGGGTCTCCTAGACCTGGGGTCAGGGTCAGCTAGACCTGGGGTTAGGGTCTCCTAGACCTGAGAGTCAGGGTCTCCTAGTCCTGGGGTCAGGGTCTCCTAGACCTGGGTCATGACCTCCTAGACCTGGGGTCAGCGTCTCCTAGACTTGGGGGTAAGGACCTCCTAGAACTGGGGTCAGGGTCTCCTAGACC
The DNA here is from genome assembly GCF_019054845.1 of Dipodomys spectabilis. Taxonomy (NCBI): domain Eukaryota; kingdom Metazoa; phylum Chordata; class Mammalia; order Rodentia; family Heteromyidae; genus Dipodomys; species Dipodomys spectabilis. Next base: position 45,464 of record NW_024871567.1, on the reverse strand, counting down.
TGGAGGTCAGGGTCTCCTAGGCCTGGGGTCAGGGTCTCCTAGACCTGGGGTCAGGGTCTCCTAGTGCTGGGGTCAGGGTCTCCTAATCCTGGGGATCAGGGTCTCCTAGACCTGGGGTCAGGATCGCCTAGACCTGGGGGTCAGGGTCTCCTAGACCTGGGGTCAGGGTCTCCTAGACCTGGGGTCAGTGTCACCAAGTCCTTTGCTCAGGGTCTCCTAGACCTGGGGGTCAGGTTCTCCTAGACCTGGGGGTCAGGACCTCCTAGACCTGGGGGTCAGGGTCTCCTAGACCTGGGGGTCAGGGTCTCCTAGTCCTGGGGTCAGGACCTCCTATACCTGGGGTCAGGGTCTCCTAGACCTGGGGTCAGGGTCTCCTAGACCTGGGGTCAGGGTCTCCTAGATCTGGGGGTCAGGTTCCCCTAGACCTGGGGTCAGGGTCTCCTAGATCTGGGGGTCAGGGTCTCCTAGGCCTGGGGTCAGGGTCTCCTGGGTGTGGGATCAGGGTCTCTTTGTTCTGGGGTCAGGGTCTCCTAGAACTGGGGGTCAGGGTCATCCTTGACCTGGGGGACATGACCTGCTAGACCTGGGGGTCAGGGTCTGCTAGACCTTGGGTTAGGACCTCCTAAACCTGGGGTTCAGAGTCTCCTAGACCTGGAGGTCATGTTGTCCTAGACCTGGGGTCAGGGTCTCCTAGACCTGGGGTTCAGGGTCTCCTAGACCAGGAGGTCATGGTGTCCTAGACCTGGGGTCAGGGTCTCCTAGACCTGGGGGTCAGGGTCTCCTAGACCTGGGGGTCAGGGTCTCCTAGACCTGGGGTCAGGGTCTCCTAGGCCTGAGGTCACGGTCTCCTGGGTGTGGGGTCAGGGTCTCTTTGTTCTGGCGTCAGGGTCTCCTAGACCTGGGGTCAAAATCTCATGGACCTGGGGGTCAGGGTCAGCTAGATATGGGGGTCAGGGTCTCCTAGTCCTGGGGTCAGGACCTCCTAGACCTTGGGGTCACAGTCTCCTAGACCTGGGGTTCAGGGTCTCCTATCCCGGGAGGTCAGGGTCACCTAGTCCTGGGGGTCAGGGTCTCCTAGGCCTGGGGTCAGGGTCTCCTAGACCTGGGGGTCAGGGTCTCCTAGACCTGGGGGTCAGGACCTACTAGACCTGGGGTCAGGGTCTCCTAGACCTGGGGTCAGGCTCTCCTAGACGTGGGGTCAGGGTCACCTAGTCCTGGGGTCAGGGTCTCCTATACCTGGGGGTCAGGGTCTCCTAGGCCTGGGGTCTGGGTCTCCTAGACCAGGAGGACATGGTGTCCTACACCTGAGGGTCAGGGTCACCTAGAACTGGGGTCAGGGTCTCCTAGACCTGGGGGTCAGGGTCAGCTAGACCTGGGGGTCAGGGTCTGCTAGTCCTAGAGGTTAGGGTCTCCTAGATCTGGGGTCAGGGTCTCCTAGACCTGGGGGTCAGTGTCTCCTATACCTGGGGGTCAGGGTCTCCTAGACTTGGAGGTCAGGGTCTCCTAGACCTGGGGTCAGGGTCTCCTAGATCTGGGGGTCAGGGTCTCCTAGATCTGGGGGTCAGGGTCTCCTAGACCTGGGGTCAGGGTTTCCTAGACCTGGGGGTCAGGGTCTCCTAGACCTGGGGTCAGGGTCTCCTAGTCCTGGGGTCAGGACCTCCTAGACCTTGGGGTCACAGTCTCCTAGACCTGGGGATCAGACTCTCCTAGTCCTGGGGTCAGAGTCTCCTAGATTTGGGGGTCAGGGTCGGCTAGATCTGGGGGTCAGGGTTGGCTAGACATGAGGGTCAGGGTCAGCTAGGCCAGGGGTCAGGATGTTCTAATTCTGGGGGACAGGTTGTCCTAAACCTGGGGAACATGATCTTGATCTTGGGGTCATGGGCTCCTAGACATGGCGACAGGGTCTCCAAATCCTAGAGGTCAGGGTCTCCAAATCCTAGAGGTTAGGGTCTCCAAATCCTAGAGGTCAGGGTCTCCAAATCCTAGAGGTCAGGGTCTCCAAATCCTAGAGGTTAGGGTCTCCTAGACCTGGGGTCAGGGTCTCCTAGACCTGGGGGTCAGGGTCTCCTAGACCTGGGGGTCAGGGTCTCCTAGTCCTGGGGGTCAGGGTCTCCTAGACCTGGGGGTCAGGGTCTCCTAGGCCTGGGGGTCAGGGTCTCCTAGGCCTGGGGGTCAGGGTCTCCTAGACCTGGGGTCAGGGTCTCCTAATCCTGGAGGTCAAGGTCACCTAGTCCTGGAGTTCAATGTTTTCTAGACCTGGGGGTCAGGGTCTCCTAGGCCTGGGGGTCAAGGTCTCCTAGACCTGGGGGTCAGGGTCTCCTAGGCCTGGGGGTCAGGGTCTCCTAGGCCTGGGGATCAGGGTCTCCTAGACCTGGGGGTCAGGGTCTCCTAGACCTGGGGGTCAGGGTCTCCTAGACCTGGAGGTCAGGGTCAGCTAGACCTGGAGGTCAGGGTCTCCTAGTCCTGGGGGTCAGGGTCTCCTAGACCTGAGGGTCAGGGTCTCCTAGGCCTGGGGGTCAGGGTCTCCTAGGCCTGGGGGTCAGGGTCTCCTAGGCCTGGGGGTCAGGGTCTCCTAGACCTGGGGGTCAGGGTCTCCTAGACCTGGAGGTCAGGGTCAGCTAGACCTGGAGGTCAGGGTCTCCTAGTCCTGGGGGTCAGGGTCTCCTAGACCTGGGGGTCAGGGTCTCCTAGACCTGGGGGTCAGGGTCAGCTACACCTGGGTCATGACCTCCTAGACCTGGAGGTCAGGGTCTCCTAGACCTGGGGGTCATGGTCTCCTAGGCCTGGGGTCAGGGTCTCCTAGGCCTGGGGTCAGGGTCTCCCAGTCCTGGGGGGTCATGACCTCCTATACCTGGGGGTCAGGGTATCCTAGGCCTGGGGTCAGGGTCTCCCAGTCCTGGGGGTCATGACCTCCTAGACCTGGGGGTCAGGGTCAGCTAGACCTGGGGGTCAGGGTCTCCTAGACCTGGGGGTCAGGGTGTCCTAGGCCTGGAGTTCATGACCTCCTCGACCTGAGGGTCAGGGTCTCCTAGACCTGGGGGTCAGGTTCTCCCAGTCCTGGGGGTCATGACCTCTTAGACCTGGGGGTCAGGGTCTCCTAGACCTGGGGGTCAGGGTCAGCTAGACCTGGGGGTCAGGGTCTCCTAGACCTGGGGGTCAGGGTGTCCTAGACCTGGAGGTCATGACCTCCTCGACCTGGGGGTCAGGGTCTCCTAGACCTGGGGGTCAGGGTCTCCTAGACCTGGGGGTCATGTCCTCCTAAACCTGGGGGTCAGGGTCTCCTGGACCTGGGGGTCAGGGTCAGCTAGACCTGGGGGTCAGGGTCTCCTAGACCTTGGGGTCAGGGTGTCCTAGGCCTGGGGGTCAGGGTCTCCTAGGCCTGGGGGTCAGGGTCTCCTAATCCTGGAGGTCAAGGTCACCTAGTCCTGGAGGTCAATGTTTTCTAGACCTGGGCGTCAGGGTCTCCTAGGCCTGGGGGTCAGGGTCTTCTAGGCCTGGGGGTCAGGGTCTCCTAGACCTGGGGGTCAGGGTCAGCTAGACCTGGGTGTCAAGGTCTCCTAATCCTGGAGGTCAAGGTCTCCTAGTCCTGGGGTCAGGGTGTCATAGACCTAGGGGTCAGGGTTTCCTTGATCTTCAGTCAAGATGTTCCAGTCCTGGGGGTCAGAGTCTCTAATCCTGGAGGTCAGGGACCCTAGGCCTGGGGTCACGGTCTCCTGGGTGTGGGGTCAGGGTCTCTTTGTTCTGCGGTCAGGGTCTCCTAGACCTGGGGTCAGGGTCTCCTAGACCTGGGGGTCATGAAGTCCTAGACCTGGGGTCAGGGTCTCCTAGACCTGGGGGTCAGGGTCTCCTAGGCCTGGGGGTCAGGGTCTCCTAGACCTGGGGGTCAGGGTCTCCTAAGCCTGGGGGTCAGGGTCTCCTAGACCTGGGGGTCAGGGTCTCCTAGGCCTGGGGGTCAGGGTCTCCTAGATCTGGGGGTCAGGGTCAGCTAGACCTGGGGGTCAGGGTCTCCTAGGCCTGGGGTCAGGGTCTCCTAGACCTGGGGGTCAGGGTCTCCTAGACCTGGGGTCAGGGTCTCCTAGGCCTGGGGGTCAGGGTCTCCTAGACCTGGGGTCAGGGTCTCCTAATCCTGGAGGTCAAGGTCACCTAGTCCTGGAGTTCAATGTTTTCTAGACCTGAGGGTCAGGGTCTCCTAGGCCTGGGGGTCAGGGTCTCCTAGGCCTGGGGGTCAGGGTCTCCTAGACCTGGGGGTCAGGGTCTCCTAGGCCTGGGGGTCAGGGTCTCCTAGACCTGGGGGTCAGGGTCTCCTAGGCCTGGGGGTCAGGGTCTCCTAGTCCTGGGGCCAGGGTCTCCTAGGTCTGGGGTCAGGGTCTCCTAGACCTGGGGGTCAGGGTCTCCTAGTCCTGGGGGTCAGGGTCTCCTAGAGCTGGGGGTCAGGGTCAGCTAGACCTGGGGGTCAGGGTCTCCTAGGCCTGGGGGTCAGGGTCTCCTAGGCCTGGGGGTCAGGGTCTCCTAGGCCTGGGGGTCAGGGTCTCCTAGACCTGGGGGTCAGGGTCTCCTAGACCTGGGGGTCAGGACCTCCTAGACCTGGGGGTCAGGGTCTCCTAGGCCTGGGGGTCAGGGTCTCCTAGACCTGGGGTCAGGGTCTCCTAATCCTGGAGGTCAAGGTCACCTAGTCCTGGAGTTCAATGTTTTCTAGACCTGGGGGTCAGGGTCTCCTAGGCCTGGGGGTTAGGGTCTCCTAGACCTGGTGGTCAGGGGTCAGGGTCTCCTAGGCCTGGGGGTCAGGGTCTCCTAGATCTGGGGGTCAGGGTCAGCTAGACCTGGGGGTCAGGGTCTCCTAGGCCTGGGGTCAGGGTCTCCTACACCTGAGGGTCAGGGTCATCTAGACCTGGGGGTCAGGGTCAGCTACACCTGGGTCATGACCTCCTAGACCTGGGGGTCAGGGTCTCCTAGGCCTGGGGCTCAGGGTCTCCTAGACCTGGGGGTCAGGGTCTCCTAGGCCTGGGGGTCAGGGTCTCCTAGACCTGGGGTCAGGGTCTCCTAGGCATGGGGTCACGGTCTCCTAGACCTGGGGGTCATGACCTAATAGACTTTTGGTCAGGGTCTCCTAGACCTGGGGGTCAGGGTCTCCTAGATCTGGGGGTCAGGGTCTCCTAGTCCTGGGGGTCAGTGTCAGCTAGACCTGGGGGTCAGGGTCTCCTAGACCTGGGGGTCAGGGTCTCCTATACCTGGGGGTCAGTGTCAGCTAGACCTGGGGGTCAGGGTCAGCTAGACCTGGGGGTCAGGGTCTCCTAGTCCTGGAGGTCAGGGTCTCGTAGACCTGGAGGTCAAGGTCTCCTAGTCCTGGGGTCAGGGTGTCATACACCTGGGGTCAAAATCTGATGGACCTGGGGGTCAGGGTCTACTCGAACGGGGGGTCAGGGTCGGCTAGACATGGAGGTCAGGGTTTCCTACACTTGGGGGTCAGGACCTCCTAGACCTAGGGTCAGGGTCTCCTAGATCTGGAGGTCAGGGTCTCCTAGGGCTGGGGTCAGGGTCTCCTAGACCTGGGGGTCAGGGTCTCCTAGACCTGGGGGTCATGACCTCCTAGACCTGGGGGTCAGGGTCTCCTAGACCTGGGGGTCAGGGTCTCCGAGACCTGAGGGTCAAGGTGTCCTAGACCTGGGGGTCAGGACCTCCTAGACCTTGGGGTCAGGTATTCCTAAACCTGGGGTCAGGGTCTCCTAGACCTGGGGTTCAGGGTCTGCTAAATCTGGGGGTCAGGGTCTCCTAGACCTGGGGGTCAGGGTCTCCTACTCCTGGGGTCAGGGTCTCCTAGACCTGGGGGTCAGGGTCTCCTAGACCTGGGGGTCAGGGTCAGCTAGACCTGGAGGTTAGGGTCTCCTAATCCTGGGGTCAGGGTCTCCTAGACCTGGGGGTCAGGGTCTCCTAGACCTGGAGGTCATGACCTCGTAGACCTGGGTGTCAGGGTCTCCTTGACCTGGGGGTAATGACCTCCTAGACCTGGGGGTCAGGGTCTCCTAGACTTGAGGGTCAGGGTCACTTAGAACTGGGGTAAGGGTCTCCTAGACCTGGGGTCAGGGGCTCCTAGACCTGGGGGTCAGGGTCTCCTAGACCTCGGGGTCAGGGTCTCCTAGACCTGGAGGTCAGGGTCAGCTAGATCTGGGGGTCAGGGTCTCCTAGACCTGGGGGTCAGGGTCAGCTAGACCTGGGGGTCAGGGTCTCCTAGACCTGGGGGTCAGGGTCTCGTGGTCCAGGGGTCAGGATCGCCTAGACCTGGGGGTCAGGGTCTCCTAGATCTGGGGGTCAGGGTCTCCTAGACCTGGGGGTCATGACATCCTAGTCCTGGGGGTCAGGGTCTCCTAGATCTGGGGTCAGGGTCTCCTAGACCTGGGGGTCAGGGTCAGCTAGATATGGGGGTCAGGGTCTCCTAATCCTGGGGGTCAGGGTTTCCTAATCCTGGGGGTCAGGGTCTCCTAGTCCTGGAGGTCAGGTTCTCCTAGACCTGGGGGTCAGGGTCTCCTAGACCTGGGGGTCAGGGTCTCCTAGTCCTGGGGGTCAGGGTCTCCTTGATCTGGGGTCAGGGTCTCCTAGACCTGGGGGTCAGGGTCTCCTAGTCCTGGGGTCAGGGTCTCCTACACCTGGGGGTCAGGGTCTCCTAGACCAGGGGGTCAGGGTCAGCTAGACCTGGGGGTCAGGGTCAGCTAGACCTGGGGGTCAGGGTCTCCTAATCCTGGAGGTCAAGGTCTCCTAGGCCTGGGGGTCAGGGTCTCCTAGACCTGGGGGTCAGGGTCTCCTAGTCCTGGGGTCAGGACCTCCTATACCTGGGGGTCAGGGTCTCCTAGACCTGGGGTCAGGGTCTCCTAGGCATGGGGTCACGGTCTCCTAGACCTGGGGGTCATGACCTAATAGACTTGTGGTCATGGTCTCCTAGACCTAGGGGTCAGGGTGTCATAGACCTGGGGTCAAAATCTCATGGACCTGGGGGTCAGGGTCTCCTAGACCTGGGGTTCATGACATCCTAGACTTGGGGGTCAGGGTCTCCTAGTCCTGGGGGTCAGGGTTTCCTAGATCTGGGGTCAGGGTCTCCTAGACCTGGGGGTCAGGGTCAGCTAGATATGGGTGTCAGGGTCTCCTAATCCTGGGGGTCAGGGTCTCCTAATCCTGGGGGTCAGGGTGTCCTAGTCCTGGAGGTCAGGTTCTCCTAGACCTGGGGGTCAGGGTCTCCTAGACCTGGGGTCAGGGTCTCCTAATCCTGGGGGTCAGGGTCTCCTAGTCCTGGAGGTCAGGTTCTCCTAGACCTGGGGGTCAGGGTCTCCTAGTCCTGGAGGTCATGACGTCCTAGACCTGGGGGTCAGGGTCTCCTGGTCCAGGGGTCAGGGTCTCCTAGACCTGGGGTCAGGGGCTCCTAGTCTTGGGGGTCAGGGTCAGCTAGACTTGGGGGTCAGGGTCAGCTAGACTTGGGGGTCAGGGTCTCCTAGTCCTGGAGGTCAGGGTCTCGTAGACCTGGAGGTCAAGGTCTCCTAGTCCTGGGGTCAGGGTGTCATAGACCTAGGGGTCAGGGTTTCCTTGATCTTCAGTCAAGATGTTCCAGTCCTGGGGGTCAGGGTCTCTAATCCTGGAGGTCAGGGACCCTAGGCCTGGGGTCACGGTCTCCTGGGTGTGGGGTCAGGGTCTCTTTGTTCTGGGGTCAGGGTCTCCTAGACCTGGGGTCAAAATCTCATGGACCTGGGGGTCTGGGTCTACTCGAACGGGGGTCAGGGTCGGCTAGACATGGAGATCAGGGTTTCCTACCCTTGGGGGTCAGGACCTCCTAGAAGTAGGGTCAGGGTCTGCTAGACCTGGGGTCAGTGTCACCTAAAGCTGGGGTCAGGGTCTCCTAGACCTGGAGGTCAGGACCTCTTAGACCTGGAGGTCAGGGTCAGCTAGATATGGGGGTCAGGGTCTCCTAGACCTGGGGGTCAGGGTCTCCTAGTCCTTGGGGTCAGGGTCTCCTAGTCCTGGGGGTCAGGGTCTCCTAGACCTGGAGGTCAAAGTCTCCTAGACCTGGAGGTCAAAGTCTCCTAGTCCTGGAGGTCAGGGTCTCCTAGACCTGGAGGTCAGGGTCAGCTAGATATGGGGGTCAGGGTCTCCTAGACCTGGGGGTCAGAGTCTCCTAGACCTGGGGGTCAGCATCTCCTAGACCTGGGGGTCAGGGTCTCCTAGACCTGGAGGTCATGGTATCCTAGATCTGGGGTCAGGGTCTCCTAGACCTGGGGTCAAGGTCTCCTAGACCTGGGGGTCAGGGTCTCCTATACCTGGGAGTCAGGGTCAGCAAAACCTGGGGGTCAGGGTCTCCTAGACCTGGGGGTCAGGGTCAGCTAGACCTGGGGGTCAGGGTCTCCTAGACCTGGGGGTCAGGGTGTCCTAGACCTGGAGGTCATGACCTCCTCGACCTGGGGGTCAGGGTCTCCTAGACCTGGGGTCAGGGTCTCCTAGACCTGGGGGTCAGGGTCTCCTAGACCTGGGGTTCATGACCTCCTAGACCTGGGGGTCAGTACCTCCTAGACCTGGGGGTCAGGGTCTCCTAGACCTGGGTGACAGGGTCTCCTAGACCTGGGTGTCAGGGTCTCCTAGACCTGGGGGTCAGGGTTTCCTAGACCTGGAGGTCAGGGTCTCCTAGTCCTGGGGTCACGGTCTCCTAGACCTGGGGGTCATGACCTCCTAGAACTGGGGGTCAGGACCTCCTAGACCTGGGGTCAGGTTCTCCTATGCCTGGGGTCAGGGTCAGCTAGACCTGGGGGTCAGGGTCAGCTAGAGCTGGGGGTCAGGGTCTCCTAATCCTGGAGGTCAAGGTCTCCTAGTCCTGGAGGTCAAAGTTTTCTAGACATGGGGGTCAGCGGTCTCCTAGACCTGGAGGTCAAGGTCTCCTAGTCCTGGGGTCAGGGTGTCATAGACCTAGGGGTCAGGGTTTCCTTGATCTTCAGTCAAGATGTTCCAGTCCTGGGGGTCAGGGTCTCTAATCTTGGAGGTCAGGGACCCTAGGCCTGGGGTCACGGTCTCCTGGGTGTGGGGTCAGGGTCTCTTTGTTCTGGGGTCAGGGTCTCCTAGACCTGGGATCAAAATCTCATGGACCTGGGGGTCAGGGTCTACTCGAACGGGGGTCAGGGTCGGCTAGACATGGAGGTCAGGGTCTCCTACACTTGGGGGTCAGGACCTCCTAGACCTAGGGTCAGGGTCTGCTAGACCTGGGGTCAGGGTCACCTAAAGCTGGGGTCAGGGTCGCCTAGACCTGGAGGTCAGGACCTCCTAGACCTGGAGGTCAGGGTCAGCTAGATATGGGGGTCAGGGTCTCCTAGACCTGGGGGTCAGGGTCTCCTAGTACTGGGGTCAGGACCTCCTAGACCTGGGGGTCACAGTCTCCTAGACCTGGGGGTCAGGGTCTCCTAGTCCTGGGGGTCAGGGTCTCCTAGACCTCGAGGTCAAAGTCTCCTAGACCTGGAGGTCAGGGTCTCCTAGACCTGGAGGTCAGGGTCTCCTAGTCCTGGGGGTCAGGGTCTCCTAGACCTGGAGGTCAAAGTCTCCTAGACCTGGAGGTCAAAGTCTCCTAGTCCTGGAGGTCAGGGTTTCCTAGACCTGGGGGTCAAGGTCAGCTAGACCTGGGGTCAGGGTCTCCTAGACCTGGGGGTCAGGGTCAGCTAGACCTGGGGGTCAGGGTCAGCTAGACCTGGGGGTCAGGGTCAGCTAGACCTGGAGGTCAGGGCCTCCTAGACCTGGGGGTCAGCATCTCCTAGACCTGGGGGTCAGGGTCTCCTAGACCTGGAGGTCATGGTATCCTAGATCTGGGGTCAGGGTCTCCTAGACCTGGGGTCAGGGTCTCCTAGACCTGGGGTCAAGGTCTCCTAGACCTGGGGGTCAAGGTCTCCTAGACCTGGGGGTCAGGGTCTCCTAGACCTGGGGTCAAGGTCTCCTAGACCTGAGGGTCAGGGTCTCCTAGACCTGGGGTCAAGGTCTCCTAGACCTGGGGGTCAAGGTCTCCTAGACCTGGGGGTCAGGGTGTCCTAGACCTGGAGGTCATGACCTCCTCGACCTGGGGGTCAGGGTCTCCTATACCTGGGAGTCAGGGTCAGCAAAACCTGGGGGTCAGGGTCTCCTAGACCTGGGGATCAGGGTCTCCTAGACCTGGGGGTCAGGGTCAGCTAGACCTGGGGGTCAGGGTCTCCTAGGCCTGGGGTCAGGATCTCCTACACCTGGGGGTCAGGGTCTCCTAGACCTGGGGGTCAGGGTGTCCTAGACCTGGAGGTCATGACCTCCTCGACCTGGGGGTCAGGGTCTCCTAGACCTGGGGTCAGGGTCTCCTAGACCTGGGGGTCATTGTCTCCTAGACCTGGGGGTCAGGGTCTCCTAGACCTGAGGGTCATGACCTCCTAGACCTGGGGGTCAGAGTCTCCTAGACCTGGGGGTCAGTGTCTCCTAGACCTGGGGGTCATGACCTCCTAGACCTGGGGGTCAGGGTCTCCTAGACCTGGGGGTCAGGGTCTCCTAGACCTGGGGGTCAGGGTCTCCTAGACCTGGGGGTCATGACCTCCTAGACCTGGGGGTCAGGACCTCCTAGACCTGGGGGTCAGGGTCTCCTAGACCTGGGTGTCAGGGTCTCCTAGACCTGGGTGTCAGGGTCAGCTAGACCTGGGTGTCAGGGTCAGCAAGACCTGGGGGTCAGGGTCTCCTAGACCTGGGGGTCAGGGTCTCCTAGATCTGGGGGTCAGGGTCTCCTAGACCTGGGGGTCAGGGTCTCCTAGATCTGGGGGTCAGGGTCTCCTAGACCTGGGGGTCAGGGTCTCCTAGAACTGGAGGTCAGGGTCAGCTAGACCTGGGGGTCAGGGTCAGCAAGACCTGGGGGTCAGGGTCTCCTAGACCTGGGGGTCAGGGTCTCCTAGACCTGGGGGTCAGGGTCTCCTAGTCCTGGAGGTCAGAGTCTCCTAGTCCTGGGGGTCAGGGTCTCCTAGACCTGAGGGTCAGGGTCTCCTAGACCTGGAGGTCAGGGTCAGCTAGACCTGGGGGTCAGGGTCTCCTAGACCTGGAAGTCAGGGTCAGCTAGACTTGGGGGACAGGGTCTCCTAGACCTGAGGGTCAGGGTCTCCTAGACCTGGGGGTCAGGGTCTCCTAGACCTGGAGGTCAGGGTCAGTTAGACATGGGGGTCAGGGTCTCCTAGACCTGAGGGTCAGGGTGTCCTAGACCTGGGGGTCAGGACCTCCTAGACCTTGGGGTCAGGTACTCCTAAACCTGGGGTCAGGGTCTCCTAGACCTGGGGTTCAGGGTCTGCTAAATCTGGGGGTCAGGGTCTCCTAGACCTGGGGGTCAGGGTCTCCTACTCCTGGGGTCAGGGTCTCCTAGACCTGGGGGTCAGGGTCTCCTAGACCTGGGGGTCAGAGTCTCCTAGACCTGGGGGTCAGGGTCTCCTAGACCTGGGGGTCAGGGTCAGCTAGACCTGGAGGTTAGGGTCTCCTAATCCTGGGGTCAGGGTCTCCTAGACCTGGGGGTCAGGGTCTCCTAGACCTGGAGGTCATGACCTCGTAGACCTGGGTGTCAGGGTCTCCTTGACCTGGGGGTAATGACCTCCTAGACCTGGGGGTCAGGGTCTCCTAGACTTGAGGGTCAGGGTCACTTAGAACTGGGGTAAGGGTCTCCTAGACCTGGGGTCAGGGGCTCCTAGACCTGGGGGTCAGGGTCTCCTAGACCTCGGGGTCAGGGTCTCCTAGACCTGGAGGTCAGGGTCAGCTAGATCTGGGGGTCAGGGTCTCCTAGACCTGGGGGTCAGGGTCAGCTAGACCTGGGGGTCAGGGTCTCCTAGACCTGGGGGTCAGGGTCTCGTGGTCCAGGGGTCAGGATCGCCTAGACCTGGGGGTCAGGGTCTCCTAGATCTGGGGGTCAGGGTCTCCTAGACCTGGGGGTCATGACATCCTAGTCCTGGGGGTCAGGGTCTCCTAGATCTGGGGTCAGGGTCTCCTAGACCTGGGGGTCAGGGTCAGCTAGATATGGGGGTCAGGGTCTCCTAATCCTGGGGGTCAGGGTTTCCTAATCCTGGGGGTCAGGGTCTCCTAGTCCTGGAGGTCAGGTTCTCCTAGACCTGGGGGTCAGGGTCTCCTAGACCTGGGGGTCAGGGTCTCCTAGTCCTGGGGGTCAGGGTCTCCTTGATCTGGGGTCAGGGTCTCCTAGACCTGGGGGTCAGGGTCTCCTAGTCCTGGGGTCAGGGTCTCCTACACCTGGGGGTCAGGGTCTCCTAGACCAGGGGGTCAGGGTCAGCTAGACCTGGGGGTCAGGGTCAGCTAGACCTGGGGGTCAGGGTCTCCTAATCCTGGAGGTCAAGGTCTCCTAGGCCTGGGGGTCAGGGTCTCCTAGACCTGGGGGTCAGGGTCTCCTAGTCCTGGGGTCAGGACCTCCTATACCTGGGGGTCAGGGTCTCCTAGACCTGGGGTCAGGGTCTCCTAGGCATGGGGTCACGGTCTCCTAGACCTGGGGGTCAGTATCTCCTAGATCTGGGGTCAGGGTCTCCTGGTCCAGGGGTCAGGGTCTCCTAGTCCTTGGGGTCAGGGTCTCCTAGACCTGGGGTCAGGGTCTCCTAGACCTGGGGTCAGGGTCTCCTAGATCTGGGGGTCAGGTTCCCCTAGGCCTGGGGTCAGGGTCTCCTGGGTGTGGGATCAGGGTCTCTTTGTTCTGGGGTCAGGGTCTCCTAGAACTGGGGGTCAGGGTCATCCTTGACCTGGGGGACATGACCTCCTAGACCTGGGGGTCAGGGTCTCCTAGTCCTGGGGGTCAGGGTCTCCTAGACCTGGAGATCAAAGTCTCCTAGACCTGGAGGTCAAAGTCTCCTAGTCCTGGAGGTCAGGGTTTCCTAGACCTGGGGGTCAAGGTCAGCTAGACCTGGGGTCAGGGTCTCCTAGACCTGGGGGTCAGGGTCAGCTAGACCTGGGGGTCAAGGTCAGCTAGACCTGGAGGTCAGGGCCTCCTAGACCTGGAGGTCAGCATCTCCTAGACCTGGGGGTCAGGGTCTCCTAGACCTGGGGTCAGGGTCTCCTAGCCCTGGGGTCAAGGTCTCCTAGACCTGGGGGTCAAGGTCTCCTAGACCTGGGGGTCAGGGTCTCCTAGACCTGGGGTCAAGGTCTCCTAGACCTGGGGGTCAGGGTCTCCTAGACCTGGGGTCAAGGTCTCCTAGACCTGGGGGTCAATGTCTCCTAGACCTGGGGGTCAGGGTGTCCTAGACCTGGAGGTCATGACCTCCTCGACCTGGGGGTCAGGGTCTCCTAGACCTGGGGGTCAGGACCTCTAGTCCTGGGGTCAGGGTCTCTGAGACCTGGGGTCAGGACCTCCTAGTCCTGGAGGTCAGGGTCTCCTAGACCTGGTGGTCAGGGTCTCCTAGACCTGGGGTCAGGGTCAGCTAGACCTGGGGTTAGGGTCTCCTAGACCTGAGAGTCAGGGTCTCCTAGTCCTGGGGTCAGGGTCTCCTAGACCTGGGTCATGACCTCCTAGACCTGGGGTCAGCGTCTCCTAGACTTGGGGGTAAGGACCTCCTAGAACTGGGGTCAGGGTCTCCTAGACCTGGAGGTCAGGGTCTCCTAGGCCTGGGGTCAGGGTCTCCTAGACCTGGGGTCAGGGTCTCCTAGTGCTGGGGTCAGGGTCTCCTAATCCTGGGGATCAGGGTCTCCTAGACCTGGGGTCAGGATCGCCTAGACCTGGGGGTCAGGGTCTCCTAGACCTGGGGTCAGGGTCTCCTAGACCTGGGGTCAGTGTCACCAAGTCCTTTGCTCAGGGTCTCCTAGACCTGGGGGTCAGGTTCTCCTAGACCTGGGGGTCAGGACCTCCTAGACCTGGGGGTCAGGGTCTCCTAGACCTGGGGGTCAGGGTCTCCTAGTCCTGGGGTCAGGACCTCCTATACCTGGGGTCAGGGTCTCCTAGACCTGGGGTCAGGGTCTCCTAGACCTGGGGTCAGGGTCTCCTAGATCTGGGGGTCAGGTTCCCCTAGACCTGGGGTCAGGGTCTCCTAGATCTGGGGGTCAGGGTCTCCTAGGCCTGGGGTCAGGGTCTCCTGGGTGTGGGATCAGGGTCTCTTTGTTCTGGGGTCAGGGTCTCCTAGAACTGGGGGTCAGGGTCATCCTTGACCTGGGGGACATGACCTGCTAGACCTGGGGGTCAGGGTCTGCTAGACCTTGGGTTAGGACCTCCTAAACCTGGGGTTCAGAGTCTCCTAGACCTGGAGGTCATGTTGTCCTAGACCTGGGGTCAGGGTCTCCTAGACCTGGGGTTCAGGGTCTCCTAGACCAGGAGGTCATGGTGTCCTAGACCTGGGGTCAGGGTCTCCTAGACCTGGGGGTCAGGGTCTCCTAGACCTGGGGGTCAGGGTCTCCTAGACCTGGGGTCAGGGTCTCCTAGGCCTGAGGTCACGGTCTCCTGGGTGTGGGGTCAGGGTCTCTTTGTTCTGGCGTCAGGGTCTCCTAGACCTGGGGTCAAAATCTCATGGACCTGGGGGTCAGGGTCAGCTAGATATGGGGGTCAGGGTCTCCTAGTCCTGGGGTCAGGACCTCCTAGACCTTGGGGTCACAGTCTCCTAGACCTGGGGTTCAGGGTCTCCTATCCCGGGAGGTCAGGGTCACCTAGTCCTGGGGGTCAGGGTCTCCTAGGCCTGGGGTCAGGGTCTCCTAGACCTGGGGGTCAGGGTCTCCTAGACCTGGGGGTCAGGACCTACTAGACCTGGGGTCAGGGTCTCCTAGACCTGGGGTCAGGCTCTCCTAGACGTGGGGTCAGGGTCACCTAGTCCTGGGGTCAGGGTCTCCTATACCTGGGGGTCAGGGTCTCCTAGGCCTGGGGTCTGGGTCTCCTAGACCAGGAGGACATGGTGTCCTACACCTGAGGGTCAGGGTCACCTAGAACTGGGGTCAGGGTCTCCTAGACCTGGGGGTCAGGGTCAGCTAGACCTGGGGGTCAGGGTCTGCTAGTCCTAGAGGTTAGGGTCTCCTAGATCTGGGGTCAGGGTCTCCTAGACCTGGGGGTCAGTGTCTCCTATACCTGGGGGTCAGGGTCTCCTAGACTTGGAGGTCAGGGTCTCCTAGACCTGGGGTCAGGGTCTCCTAGATCTGGGGGTCAGGGTCTCCTAGATCTGGGGGTCAGGGTCTCCTAGACCTGGGGTCAGGGTTTCCTAGACCTGGGGGTCAGGGTCTCCTAGACCTGGGGTCAGGGTCTCCTAGTCCTGGGGTCAGGACCTCCTAGACCTTGGGGTCACAGTCTCCTAGACCTGGGGATCAGACTCTCCTAGTCCTGGGGTCAGAGTCTCCTAGATTTGGGGGTCAGGGTCGGCTAGATCTGGGGGTCAGGGTTGGCTAGACATGAGGGTCAGGGTCAGCTAGGCCAGGGGTCAGGATGTTCTAATTCTGGGGGACAGGTTGTCCTAAACCTGGGGAACATGATCTTGATCTTGGGGTCATGGGCTCCTAGACATGGCGACAGGGTCTCCAAATCCTAGAGGTCAGGGTCTCCAAATCCTAGAGGTTAGGGTCTCCAAATCCTAGAGGTCAGGGTCTCCAAATCCTAGAGGTCAGGGTCTCCAAATCCTAGAGGTTAGGGTCTCCTAGACCTGGGGTCAGGGTCTCCTAGACCTGGGGGTCAGGGTCTCCTAGACCTGGGGGTCAGGGTCTCCTAGTCCTGGGGGTCAGGGTCTCCTAGACCTGGGGGTCAGGGTCTCCTAGGCCTGGGGGTCAGGGTCTCCTAGGCCTGGGGGTCAGGGTCTCCTAGACCTGGGGTCAGGGTCTCCTAATCCTGGAGGTCAAGGTCACCTAGTCCTGGAGTTCAATGTTTTCTAGACCTGGGGGTCAGGGTCTCCTAGGCCTGGGGGTCAAGGTCTCCTAGACCTGGGGGTCAGGGTCTCCTAGGCCTGGGGGTCAGGGTCTCCTAGGCCTGGGGATCAGGGTCTCCTAGACCTGGGGGTCAGGGTCTCCTAGACCTGGGGGTCAGGGTCTCCTAGACCTGGAGGTCAGGGTCAGCTAGACCTGGAGGTCAGGGTCTCCTAGTCCTGGGGGTCAGGGTCTCCTAGACCTGAGGGTCAGGGTCTCCTAGGCCTGGGGGTCAGGGTCTCCTAGGCCTGGGGGTCAGGGTCTCCTAGGCCTGGGGGTCAGGGTCTCCTAGACCTGGGGGTCAGGGTCTCCTAGACCTGGAGGTCAGGGTCAGCTAGACCTGGAGGTCAGGGTCTCCTAGTCCTGGGGGTCAGGGTCTCCTAGACCTGGGGGTCAGGGTCTCCTAGACCTGGGGGTCAGGGTCAGCTACACCTGGGTCATGACCTCCTAGACCTGGAGGTCAGGGTCTCCTAGACCTGGGGGTCATGGTCTCCTAGGCCTGGGGTCAGGGTCTCCTAGGCCTGGGGTCAGGGTCTCCCAGTCCTGGGGGGTCATGACCTCCTATACCTGGGGGTCAGGGTATCCTAGGCCTGGGGTCAGGGTCTCCCAGTCCTGGGGGTCATGACCTCCTAGACCTGGGGGTCAGGGTCAGCTAGACCTGGGGGTCAGGGTCTCCTAGACCTGGGGGTCAGGGTGTCCTAGGCCTGGAGTTCATGACCTCCTCGACCTGAGGGTCAGGGTCTCCTAGACCTGGGGGTCAGGTTCTCCCAGTCCTGGGGGTCATGACCTCTTAGACCTGGGGGTCAGGGTCTCCTAGACCTGGGGGTCAGGGTCAGCTAGACCTGGGGGTCAGGGTCTCCTAGACCTGGGGGTCAGGGTGTCCTAGACCTGGAGGTCATGACCTCCTCGACCTGGGGGTCAGGGTCTCCTAGACCTGGGGGTCAGGGTCTCCTAGACCTGGGGGTCATGTCCTCCTAAACCTGGGGGTCAGGGTCTCCTGGACCTGGGGGTCAGGGTCAGCTAGACCTGGGGGTCAGGGTCTCCTAGACCTTGGGGTCAGGGTGTCCTAGGCCTGGGGGTCAGGGTCTCCTAGGCCTGGGGGTCAGGGTCTCCTAATCCTGGAGGTCAAGGTCACCTAGTCCTGGAGGTCAATGTTTTCTAGACCTGGGCGTCAGGGTCTCCTAGGCCTGGGGGTCAGGGTCTTCTAGGCCTGGGGGTCAGGGTCTCCTAGACCTGGGGGTCAGGGTCAGCTAGACCTGGGTGTCAAGGTCTCCTAATCCTGGAGGTCAAGGTCTCCTAGTCCTGGGGTCAGGGTGTCATAGACCTAGGGGTCAGGGTTTCCTTGATCTTCAGTCAAGATGTTCCAGTCCTGGGGGTCAGAGTCTCTAATCCTGGAGGTCAGGGACCCTAGGCCTGGGGTCACGGTCTCCTGGGTGTGGGGTCAGGGTCTCTTTGTTCTGCGGTCAGGGTCTCCTAGACCTGGGGTCAGGGTCTCCTAGACCTGGGGGTCATGAAGTCCTAGACCTGGGGTCAGGGTCTCCTAGACCTGGGGGTCAGGGTCTCCTAGGCCTGGGGGTCAGGGTCTCCTAGACCTGGGGGTCAGGGTCTCCTAAGCCTGGGGGTCAGGGTCTCCTAGACCTGGGGGTCAGGGTCTCCTAGGCCTGGGGGTCAGGGTCTCCTAGATCTGGGGGTCAGGGTCAGCTAGACCTGGGGGTCAGGGTCTCCTAGGCCTGGGGTCAGGGTCTCCTAGACCTGGGGGTCAGGGTCTCCTAGACCTGGGGTCAGGGTCTCCTAGGCCTGGGGGTCAGGGTCTCCTAGACCTGGGGTCAGGGTCTCCTAATCCTGGAGGTCAAGGTCACCTAGTCCTGGAGTTCAATGTTTTCTAGACCTGAGGGTCAGGGTCTCCTAGGCCTGGGGGTCAGGGTCTCCTAGGCCTGGGGGTCAGGGTCTCCTAGACCTGGGGGTCAGGGTCTCCTAGGCCTGGGGGTCAGGGTCTCCTAGACCTGGGGGTCAGGGTCTCCTAGGCCTGGGGGTCAGGGTCTCCTAGTCCTGGGGCCAGGGTCTCCTAGGTCTGGGGTCAGGGTCTCCTAGACCTGGGGGTCAGGGTCTCCTAGTCCTGGGGGTCAGGGTCTCCTAGAGCTGGGGGTCAGGGTCAGCTAGACCTGGGGGTCAGGGTCTCCTAGGCCTGGGGGTCAGGGTCTCCTAGGCCTGGGGGTCAGGGTCTCCTAGGCCTGGGGGTCAGGGTCTCCTAGACCTGGGGGTCAGGGTCTCCTAGACCTGGGGGTCAGGACCTCCTAGACCTGGGGGTCAGGGTCTCCTAGGCCTGGGGGTCAGGGTCTCCTAGACCTGGGGTCAGGGTCTCCTAATCCTGGAGGTCAAGGTCACCTAGTCCTGGAGTTCAATGTTTTCTAGACCTGGGGGTCAGGGTCTCCTAGGCCTGGGGGTTAGGGTCTCCTAGACCTGGTGGTCAGGGGTCAGGGTCTCCTAGGCCTGGGGGTCAGGGTCTCCTAGATCTGGGGGTCAGGGTCAGCTAGACCTGGGGGTCAGGGTCTCCTAGGCCTGGGGTCAGGGTCTCCTACACCTGAGGGTCAGGGTCATCTAGACCTGGGGGTCAGGGTCAGCTACACCTGGGTCATGACCTCCTAGACCTGGGGGTCAGGGTCTCCTAGGCCTGGGGCTCAGGGTCTCCTAGACCTGGGGGTCAGGGTCTCCTAGGCCTGGGGGTCAGGGTCTCCTAGACCTGGGGTCAGGGTCTCCTAGGCATGGGGTCACGGTCTCCTAGACCTGGGGGTCATGACCTAATAGACTTTTGGTCAGGGTCTCCTAGACCTGGGGGTCAGGGTCTCCTAGATCTGGGGGTCAGGGTCTCCTAGTCCTGGGGGTCAGTGTCAGCTAGACCTGGGGGTCAGGGTCTCCTAGACCTGGGGGTCAGGGTCTCCTATACCTGGGGGTCAGTGTCAGCTAGACCTGGGGGTCAGGGTCAGCTAGACCTGGGGGTCAGGGTCTCCTAGTCCTGGAGGTCAGGGTCTCGTAGACCTGGAGGTCAAGGTCTCCTAGTCCTGGGGTCAGGGTGTCATACACCTGGGGTCAAAATCTGATGGACCTGGGGGTCAGGGTCTACTCGAACGGGGGGTCAGGGTCGGCTAGACATGGAGGTCAGGGTTTCCTACACTTGGGGGTCAGGACCTCCTAGACCTAGGGTCAGGGTCTCCTAGATCTGGAGGTCAGGGTCTCCTAGGGCTGGGGTCAGGGTCTCCTAGACCTGGGGGTCAGGGTCTCCTAGACCTGGGGGTCATGACCTCCTAGACCTGGGGGTCAGGGTCTCCTAGACCTGGGGGTCAGGGTCTCCGAGACCTGAGGGTCAAGGTGTCCTAGACCTGGGGGTCAGGACCTCCTAGACCTTGGGGTCAGGTATTCCTAAACCTGGGGTCAGGGTCTCCTAGACCTGGGGTTCAGGGTCTGCTAAATCTGGGGGTCAGGGTCTCCTAGACCTGGGGGTCAGGGTCTCCTACTCCTGGGGTCAGGGTCTCCTAGACCTGGGGGTCAGGGTCTCCTAGACCTGGGGGTCAGGGTCAGCTAGACCTGGAGGTTAGGGTCTCCTAATCCTGGGGTCAGGGTCTCCTAGACCTGGGGGTCAGGGTCTCCTAGACCTGGAGGTCATGACCTCGTAGACCTGGGTGTCAGGGTCTCCTTGACCTGGGGGTAATGACCTCCTAGACCTGGGGGTCAGGGTCTCCTAGACTTGAGGGTCAGGGTCACTTAGAACTGGGGTAAGGGTCTCCTAGACCTGGGGTCAGGGGCTCCTAGACCTGGGGGTCAGGGTCTCCTAGACCTCGGGGTCAGGGTCTCCTAGACCTGGAGGTCAGGGTCAGCTAGATCTGGGGGTCAGGGTCTCCTAGACCTGGGGGTCAGGGTCAGCTAGACCTGGGGGTCAGGGTCTCCTAGACCTGGGGGTCAGGGTCTCGTGGTCCAGGGGTCAGGATCGCCTAGACCTGGGGGTCAGGGTCTCCTAGATCTGGGGGTCAGGGTCTCCTAGACCTGGGGGTCATGACATCCTAGTCCTGGGGGTCAGGGTCTCCTAGATCTGGGGTCAGGGTCTCCTAGACCTGGGGGTCAGGGTCAGCTAGATATGGGGGTCAGGGTCTCCTAATCCTGGGGGTCAGGGTTTCCTAATCCTGGGGGTCAGGGTCTCCTAGTCCTGGAGGTCAGGTTCTCCTAGACCTGGGGGTCAGGGTCTCCTAGACCTGGGGGTCAGGGTCTCCTAGTCCTGGGGGTCAGGGTCTCCTTGATCTGGGGTCAGGGTCTCCTAGACCTGGGGGTCAGGGTCTCCTAGTCCTGGGGTCAGGGTCTCCTACACCTGGGGGTCAGGGTCTCCTAGACCAGGGGGTCAGGGTCAGCTAGACCTGGGGGTCAGGGTCAGCTAGACCTGGGGGTCAGGGTCTCCTAATCCTGGAGGTCAAGGTCTCCTAGGCCTGGGGGTCAGGGTCTCCTAGACCTGGGGGTCAGGGTCTCCTAGTCCTGGGGTCAGGACCTCCTATACCTGGGGGTCAGGGTCTCCTAGACCTGGGGTCAGGGTCTCCTAGGCATGGGGTCACGGTCTCCTAGACCTGGGGGTCATGACCTAATAGACTTGTGGTCATGGTCTCCTAGACCTAGGGGTCAGGGTGTCATAGACCTGGGGTCAAAATCTCATGGACCTGGGGGTCAGGGTCTCCTAGACCTGGGGTTCATGACATCCTAGACTTGGGGGTCAGGGTCTCCTAGTCCTGGGGGTCAGGGTTTCCTAGATCTGGGGTCAGGGTCTCCTAGACCTGGGGGTCAGGGTCAGCTAGATATGGGTGTCAGGGTCTCCTAATCCTGGGGGTCAGGGTCTCCTAATCCTGGGGGTCAGGGTGTCCTAGTCCTGGAGGTCAGGTTCTCCTAGACCTGGGGGTCAGGGTCTCCTAGACCTGGGGTCAGGGTCTCCTAATCCTGGGGGTCAGGGTCTCCTAGTCCTGGAGGTCAGGTTCTCCTAGACCTGGGGGTCAGGGTCTCCTAGTCCTGGAGGTCATGACGTCCTAGACCTGGGGGTCAGGGTCTCCTGGTCCAGGGGTCAGGGTCTCCTAGACCTGGGGTCAGGGGCTCCTAGTCTTGGGGGTCAGGGTCAGCTAGACTTGGGGGTCAGGGTCAGCTAGACTTGGGGGTCAGGGTCTCCTAGTCCTGGAGGTCAGGGTCTCGTAGACCTGGAGGTCAAGGTCTCCTAGTCCTGGGGTCAGGGTGTCATAGACCTAGGGGTCAGGGTTTCCTTGATCTTCAGTCAAGATGTTCCAGTCCTGGGGGTCAGGGTCTCTAATCCTGGAGGTCAGGGACCCTAGGCCTGGGGTCACGGTCTCCTGGGTGTGGGGTCAGGGTCTCTTTGTTCTGGGGTCAGGGTCTCCTAGACCTGGGGTCAAAATCTCATGGACCTGGGGGTCTGGGTCTACTCGAACGGGGGTCAGGGTCGGCTAGACATGGAGATCAGGGTTTCCTACCCTTGGGGGTCAGGACCTCCTAGAAGTAGGGTCAGGGTCTGCTAGACCTGGGGTCAGTGTCACCTAAAGCTGGGGTCAGGGTCTCCTAGACCTGGAGGTCAGGACCTCTTAGACCTGGAGGTCAGGGTCAGCTAGATATGGGGGTCAGGGTCTCCTAGACCTGGGGGTCAGGGTCTCCTAGTCCTTGGGGTCAGGGTCTCCTAGTCCTGGGGGTCAGGGTCTCCTAGACCTGGAGGTCAAAGTCTCCTAGACCTGGAGGTCAAAGTCTCCTAGTCCTGGAGGTCAGGGTCTCCTAGACCTGGAGGTCAGGGTCAGCTAGATATGGGGGTCAGGGTCTCCTAGACCTGGGGGTCAGAGTCTCCTAGACCTGGGGGTCAGCATCTCCTAGACCTGGGGGTCAGGGTCTCCTAGACCTGGAGGTCATGGTATCCTAGATCTGGGGTCAGGGTCTCCTAGACCTGGGGTCAAGGTCTCCTAGACCTGGGGGTCAGGGTCTCCTATACCTGGGAGTCAGGGTCAGCAAAACCTGGGGGTCAGGGTCTCCTAGACCTGGGGGTCAGGGTCAGCTAGACCTGGGGGTCAGGGTCTCCTAGACCTGGGGGTCAGGGTGTCCTAGACCTGGAGGTCATGACCTCCTCGACCTGGGGGTCAGGGTCTCCTAGACCTGGGGTCAGGGTCTCCTAGACCTGGGGGTCAGGGTCTCCTAGACCTGGGGTTCATGACCTCCTAGACCTGGGGGTCAGTACCTCCTAGACCTGGGGGTCAGGGTCTCCTAGACCTGGGTGACAGGGTCTCCTAGACCTGGGTGTCAGGGTCTCCTAGACCTGGGGGTCAGGGTTTCCTAGACCTGGAGGTCAGGGTCTCCTAGTCCTGGGGTCACGGTCTCCTAGACCTGGGGGTCATGACCTCCTAGAACTGGGGGTCAGGACCTCCTAGACCTGGGGTCAGGTTCTCCTATGCCTGGGGTCAGGGTCAGCTAGACCTGGGGGTCAGGGTCAGCTAGAGCTGGGGGTCAGGGTCTCCTAATCCTGGAGGTCAAGGTCTCCTAGTCCTGGAGGTCAAAGTTTTCTAGACATGGGGGTCAGCGGTCTCCTAGACCTGGAGGTCAAGGTCTCCTAGTCCTGGGGTCAGGGTGTCATAGACCTAGGGGTCAGGGTTTCCTTGATCTTCAGTCAAGATGTTCCAGTCCTGGGGGTCAGGGTCTCTAATCTTGGAGGTCAGGGACCCTAGGCCTGGGGTCACGGTCTCCTGGGTGTGGGGTCAGGGTCTCTTTGTTCTGGGGTCAGGGTCTCCTAGACCTGGGATCAAAATCTCATGGACCTGGGGGTCAGGGTCTACTCGAACGGGGGTCAGGGTCGGCTAGACATGGAGGTCAGGGTCTCCTACACTTGGGGGTCAGGACCTCCTAGACCTAGGGTCAGGGTCTGCTAGACCTGGGGTCAGGGTCACCTAAAGCTGGGGTCAGGGTCGCCTAGACCTGGAGGTCAGGACCTCCTAGACCTGGAGGTCAGGGTCAGCTAGATATGGGGGTCAGGGTCTCCTAGACCTGGGGGTCAGGGTCTCCTAGTACTGGGGTCAGGACCTCCTAGACCTGGGGGTCACAGTCTCCTAGACCTGGGGGTCAGGGTCTCCTAGTCCTGGGGGTCAGGGTCTCCTAGACCTCGAGGTCAAAGTCTCCTAGACCTGGAGGTCAGGGTCTCCTAGACCTGGAGGTCAGGGTCTCCTAGTCCTGGGGGTCAGGGTCTCCTAGACCTGGAGGTCAAAGTCTCCTAGACCTGGAGGTCAAAGTCTCCTAGTCCTGGAGGTCAGGGTTTCCTAGACCTGGGGGTCAAGGTCAGCTAGACCTGGGGTCAGGGTCTCCTAGACCTGGGGGTCAGGGTCAGCTAGACCTGGGGGTCAGGGTCAGCTAGACCTGGGGGTCAGGGTCAGCTAGACCTGGAGGTCAGGGCCTCCTAGACCTGGGGGTCAGCATCTCCTAGACCTGGGGGTCAGGGTCTCCTAGACCTGGAGGTCATGGTATCCTAGATCTGGGGTCAGGGTCTCCTAGACCTGGGGTCAGGGTCTCCTAGACCTGGGGTCAAGGTCTCCTAGACCTGGGGGTCAAGGTCTCCTAGACCTGGGGGTCAGGGTCTCCTAGACCTGGGGTCAAGGTCTCCTAGACCTGAGGGTCAGGGTCTCCTAGACCTGGGGTCAAGGTCTCCTAGACCTGGGGGTCAAGGTCTCCTAGACCTGGGGGTCAGGGTGTCCTAGACCTGGAGGTCATGACCTCCTCGACCTGGGGGTCAGGGTCTCCTATACCTGGGAGTCAGGGTCAGCAAAACCTGGGGGTCAGGGTCTCCTAGACCTGGGGATCAGGGTCTCCTAGACCTGGGGGTCAGGGTCAGCTAGACCTGGGGGTCAGGGTCTCCTAGGCCTGGGGTCAGGATCTCCTACACCTGGGGGTCAGGGTCTCCTAGACCTGGGGGTCAGGGTGTCCTAGACCTGGAGGTCATGACCTCCTCGACCTGGGGGTCAGGGTCTCCTAGACCTGGGGTCAGGGTCTCCTAGACCTGGGGGTCATTGTCTCCTAGACCTGGGGGTCAGGGTCTCCTAGACCTGAGGGTCATGACCTCCTAGACCTGGGGGTCAGAGTCTCCTAGACCTGGGGGTCAGTGTCTCCTAGACCTGGGGGTCATGACCTCCTAGACCTGGGGGTCAGGGTCTCCTAGACCTGGGGGTCAGGGTCTCCTAGACCTGGGGGTCAGGGTCTCCTAGACCTGGGGGTCATGACCTCCTAGACCTGGGGGTCAGGACCTCCTAGACCTGGGGGTCAGGGTCTCCTAGACCTGGGTGTCAGGGTCTCCTAGACCTGGGTGTCAGGGTCAGCTAGACCTGGGTGTCAGGGTCAGCAAGACCTGGGGGTCAGGGTCTCCTAGACCTGGGGGTCAGGGTCTCCTAGATCTGGGGGTCAGGGTCTCCTAGACCTGGGGGTCAGGGTCTCCTAGATCTGGGGGTCAGGGTCTCCTAGACCTGGGGGTCAGGGTCTCCTAGAACTGGAGGTCAGGGTCAGCTAGACCTGGGGGTCAGGGTCAGCAAGACCTGGGGGTCAGGGTCTCCTAGACCTGGGGGTCAGGGTCTCCTAGACCTGGGGGTCAGGGTCTCCTAGTCCTGGAGGTCAGAGTCTCCTAGTCCTGGGGGTCAGGGTCTCCTAGACCTGAGGGTCAGGGTCTCCTAGACCTGGAGGTCAGGGTCAGCTAGACCTGGGGGTCAGGGTCTCCTAGACCTGGAAGTCAGGGTCAGCTAGACTTGGGGGACAGGGTCTCCTAGACCTGAGGGTCAGGGTCTCCTAGACCTGGGGGTCAGGGTCTCCTAGACCTGGAGGTCAGGGTCAGTTAGACATGGGGGTCAGGGTCTCCTAGACCTGAGGGTCAGGGTCTCCTGGTCTAGGGGTCAGGATCTCCTAGACTTGGGCGTCAGGGTCTCCTAGTCCTGGAGGTCAGGGTCTACTAGACCTGGGGGTCAGGGTCAGCTGGATCTGGGGCCAGAGTGTCCTAGACCTGGGGGTCAGGGTCTCCTAGACCTGGGGGTCAGGATCTCCTAAACCTGGGGTCAGGGTCTCCTAAACCTGTGGTCAGGGTCTCCTAGACCTGGGGTCAGGGTCAGCTATATCTGGGTTCAGGGTCTCCTAGACCTGGGGGTCAGGACCTCCTAGACCTGGGGGTCAGGGTCAGCTAGACCTGGGGGTCAGGGTCTCCTAGGCCTGGGGGTCAGAGTCTCCTAGTCCTGGGGGTCAGGGTCTCCTAGACCTGTGGGTCAGGGTCTCCTAGACCTGGAGGTCAGGGTCTCCTAGACCTGGGGTCACGGTTTCCTAGGCCTGGAGGTCAGGGTCTCCTAGACCTGGGGGTCAGGGTCAGCTAGACCTGGGGTCAGGGTTTCCTAGATCTGGGGGTCAGGGTCTCCTAGACCTGGGGTCAGGACCTCCTAGTCCTGGGGTCAGGGTCTCCTAGGCCTGGGGTCAGGGTCACCTAGTCCTGTGGTCAGGGTCTCCTAGACCTGGGGTCTGGGTCAGCTAGACCTGGGGTCAGGGTCTCCTAGACCTGGGGGTCAGGGTCTCCTAGACCTGGGGTCAGGGTCTCCTAGTTCTGGAGGTCAGGGTGTCCTAGACCTGAGGGTCAGGGTCTCCTAGTCCTGGAGGTCAGGGTCTCCTAGACCTGGGGTTCAGGGTCAGCTAGACCTGGGGTCAGGGTTTCCTAGATCTGGGGGTCAGGGTCTCCTACACCTGGGGTCAGGACCTCCTAGTCCTGGGGTCAGGGTCTCCTAGGCCTGGGGTCAGGGTCACCTAGTCCTGGGGTCAGGGTCTCCTAGACCTGGGGTCAGGGTCAGCTAGACCTGGGGTCAGGGTCTCCTAGACCTGGGGGTCAGGGTCTCCTAGACCTGGAGGTCATGACCTCCTAGACCTGGGGTCAGGGTCTCCTGGGCCTGGGGGTCAGGACCTCCTAGAACTGTGGTCAGGGTCTCCTAGACCTGGGGGTCAGGGTCTCCTAGACCTGGGGGTCAGGGTCTCCTAGACCTGGGGTCAGGGTCTCCTGGACCTGGAGGTCAAACTCTTCTAGACCTGGGGTCAGGGTCTCCTGGACCTGGAGGTCAAACTCTTCTAGACCTGGGGTCAGGTTCTCCTGAACCTGGAGGTCAAACTCTTCTAGACCTGGGGGTCAGGGTCTCCTAGACCTGGGGTCAGGGTCTCCTTGCCCTAGGGGTCAGGGTTATCTAGTCCTGGGGGTCAGGGTCTCCTAGACCTGGGGGTCAGGGTCAGCTAGACCTGGGGGTCAGGGTCTCCTAGACCTGGGGATCAGGACCTCCTAGACCTGGGGGTCAGGACCTCGTAGACCTGGGGTCAGGGTCTCCTACACCTGGGGGTCAGGGTCTCCTAGGCCTGGGGTCAGGGTCTCCTAGACCTGGGGGTCAGGGTCAGCTAGACCTGGGGGTCAGGGTCTCCTAGGCCTGGGGTCAGGGTCTCCTAGTCTTGGGGTCAGGGTCTCCTAATCCTGGGGGTCAGGGTCTCCTAGACCTGGGGTCAGGATCGCCTAGACCTGGGGGTCAGGGTCTCCTACTCCTGGGCGTCAGGGTCTGCTAGACCTGGGGGTCAGGGTTTCCAAGACCTGGGGTCAGGGTCTCCTAGTACTGGAGGTCAGGGTCTCCTAGACCTGGGGGTCAGGGTCAGCTAGACCTGGAGGTCAGGGTCTCCTAGACCTGGGGGTCAGGGTCTCCTAGATCTGGGGGTCAGGGTCTCCTAGACCTGGGGTCATGACCTCCTAGACCTGGGGTCAGCGTCTCCTAGACTTGGGGGTAAGGACCTCCTAGAACTGGGGTCAGGGTCTCCTAGACCTGGAGGTCAGGGTCTCCTAGGCCTGGGGTCAGGGTCTCCTAGTCCTGGGGTCCGAGTCTCCTAGACCTGGGGTTCAGGGTCTCCTAGACCTGGGGTCAGGGTCTCCTATACCTGGGAGTCAGGGTCTCCTAGACCTGGGGGTCAGGGTCTCCTAGACCTGGGGGTCAGGGTCTCCTAGACCTGGGGTCAGGGTCTCCTAGACCTGGGGGTCAGGGTCTCCTAGACCTGGGGGTCAGGGTGTCCTACTCCTGGGGGTCATGACCTCCTAGACCTGGGGGTCAGGGTCTCCTAGACCTGGGGTCAGGGTCTCCTAGACCTGGGGTCAGGGTCTCCTAGACCTGGGGGTCAGCGTCTCCTAGACCTGGGGTCAGGACCTCCTAGACCTGGGGTTCAGGGTCTCCTAGACCTGGGGGTCAGAGTTCCTAGACCTGGGGGTCAGGGTCTCCTAGACCTGGGGTCAGGGTCTCCTAGATCTGGGGGTCAGGTCCCCCTAGGCCTGGGGTCAGGGTCTCCTGGGTGTGGGATCAGGGTCTCTTTGTTCTGGGGTCAGGGTCTCCTAGAACTGGGGGTCAGGGTCATCCTTGACCTGGGGGACATGACCTGCTAGACCTGGGGGTCAGGGTCTCCTAGACCTGGGGTTAGGACCTCCTAAACCTGGGGTTCAGAGTCTCCTAGACCTGGAG
Source organism: Dipodomys spectabilis (assembly GCF_019054845.1). Taxonomy (NCBI): domain Eukaryota; kingdom Metazoa; phylum Chordata; class Mammalia; order Rodentia; family Heteromyidae; genus Dipodomys; species Dipodomys spectabilis. The sequence continues at coordinate 18,045 of NW_024871567.1, read as the reverse complement.
GTCATGTTGTCCTAGACCTGGGGTCAGGGTCTCCTAGACCTGGGGTTCAGGGTCTCCTAGACCAGGAGGTCATGGTGTCCTAGACCTGGGGTCAGGGTCACCTAGTCCTGGGGGTCATGACCTCCTAGACCTGGGGGTCAGGGTCTCCTAGACCTGGGGGTCAGGGTCTCCTAGACCTGGGGTCAGGGTCTCCTAGACCTGAGGTCAGGGTCACCTAGTCCTGGGGTCAGGGTCTCCTAGACCTGGGGTCAGGGTCAGCTAGACCTGGGGTCAGGGTCTCCTAGACCTGAGGGTCAGGGTCTCCTAGTCCTGGGGTCAGGGTCTCCTAGACCTGGGGTCATGACCTCCTAGACCTGGGGTCAGCGTCTCCTAGACTTGGGGGTAAGGACCTCCTAGAACTGGGGTCAGGGTCTCCTAGACCTGGAGGTCAGGGTCTCCTAGGCCTGGGGTCAGGGTCTCCTAGACCTGGGGGTCAGGGTCTCCTAGACCTGGGGGTCAGGGTCTCCTAGGCCTGGGGGTCAGGGTCTCCTAGTCTTGGGGTCAGGGTCTCCTAATCCTGGGGGTCAGGGTCTCCTAGACCTGGGGTCAGGATCGCCTAGACCTGGGGGTCAGGGTCTCCTAGACCTGGGGTCAGGGTCTCCTAGTCCTGGGGTCAGGGTCTCCTAGTCCTGGGGTCAGGGTCTCCTAGATCTGGGGGTCAGGGTCTCCTAGACCTGGGGGTCCGGGTCTCCTAGACCTGGGGGTCAGGGTGTCCTAGACCTGGAGGTCATGACCTCCTAGACCTGGGGGTCAGGGTTTCCTAGACCTGGGGTCAGGGTCTCCTAGATCTGGGGGTGAGGGTCTCCTAGACCTGGGGGTCACGGTCTCCTAGACCTGGGGGTCAGGGTCAGCTAGACCTGGGGGTCAGGGTCAACTAGACCTGGGGGTCAAGGTCTCCTAATCCTGGAGGTCAAGGTCTCCTAGTCCTGGAGGTCAAAGTTTTCTAGACCTGGGGGTCAGCATCAGCTAGACCTAGGGGTCAGGGTCTCCTAGTCCTGGAGGTCAGGGTCTCGTAGACCTGGAGGTCAAGGTCTCCTAGTCCTGGGGTCAGGGTGTCATAGACCTAGGGGTCAGGGTTTCCTTGATCTTCAGTCAAGATGTTCCAGTCCTGGGGTCAGGGTCTCTAATCCTGGAGGTCAGGGACCCTAGGCCTGGGGTCACGGTCTCCTGGGTGTGGGGTCAGGGTCTCTTTGTTCTGGGGTCAGGGTCTCCTAGACCTGGGGTCAAAATCTCATGGACCTGGGGGTCAGGGTCTCCTAGACCTGGGGTCAAAATCTCATGGACCTGGGGGTCTGGGTCTACTCGAACGGGGGTCAGGGTCGGCTAGACATGGAGATCAGGGTTTCCTACCCTTGGGGGTCAGGACCTCCTAGAAGTAGGGTCAGGGTCTGCTAGACCTGGGGTCAGTGTCACCTAAAGCTGGGGTCAGGGTCTCCTAGACCTGGAGGTCAGGACCTCTTAGACCTGGAGGTCAGGGTCAGCTAGATATGGGGGTCAGGGTCTCCTAGACCTGGGGGTCAGTATCTCCTAGATCTGGGGTCAGGGTCTCCTAGACCTGGGGGTCAGGGTCTCCTAGACCTGGAAGTCAGGACCTCTTAGACCTGGAGGTCAGGGTCAGCTAGATATGGGGGTCAGGGTCTCCTAGACCTGGGGGTCAGTATCTCCTAGATCTGGGGTCAGGGTCTCCTAGACCTGGGGGTCAGGGTCTCCTAGTCCTTGGGGTCAGGGTCTCCTAGACCTGGGGGTCAGGGTCAACTAGATCTGAGGGTCAGGGTCTCCTAGACCTGGGGTCAGGGTCTCCTAGACCTGGGGTCAGGGTCTCCTAGATCTGGGGGTCAGGTTCCCCTAGGCCTGGGGTCAGGGTCTCCTGGGTGTGGGATCAGGGTCTCTTTGTTCTGGTGTCAGGGTCTCCTAGAACTGGGGGTCAGGGTCATCCTTGACCTGGGGGACATGACCTCCTAGACCTGGGGGTCAGGGTCTCCTAGACCTGGGGTTAGGACCTCCTAAACCTGGGGTTCAGAGTCTCCTAGACCTGGAGGTCATGTTCTCCTAGACCTGGGGTCAGGTTCTCCTAGACCTGGGGTCAGGGTCTCCTAGACCTGGGGGTCAGGGTCTCCTAGTCCTGGGGGTCAGGGTCTCCTTGATCTGGGGTCAGGGTCTCCTAGACCTGGGGGTCAGGGTCTCCTAGTCCTGGGGTCAGGGTCTCCTACACCTGGGGGTCAGGGTCTCCTAGACCAGGGGGTCAGGGTCAGCTAGACCTGGGGGTCAGGGTCAGCTAGACCTGGGGGTCAGGGTCTCCTAATCCTGGAGGTCAAGGTCTCCTAGGCCTGGGGGTCAGGGTCTCCTAGACCTGGGGGTCAGGGTCTCCTAGTCCTGGGGTCAGGACCTCCTATACCTGGGGGTCAGGGTCTCCTAGACCTGGAGTCAGGGTCTCCTAGGCATGGGGTCACGGTCTCCTAGACCTGGGGGTCATGACCTAATAGACTTGGGGTCATGGTCTCCTAGACCTGGGGGTCAGGGTCTCCTAGATCTGGGGGTCAGGGTCTCCTAGACCTGGGGGTCAGGGTCTCCTGGACCTGGGGGTCAGTGTCAGCTAGACCTGGGGGTCAGGGTCAGCTTGACCTGGAGGTCAGGGTCTCCTAGTCCTGGAGGTCAGGGTCTCGTAGACCTGGAGGTCAAGGTCTCCTAGTCCTGGGGTCAGGGTGTCATAGACCTGGGGTCAAAATCTCATGGACCTGGGGGTCAGGGTCTCCTAGACCTGGGGGTCATGACATCCTAGACCTGGGGGTCAGGGTCTCCTAGTCCTGGAGGTCAAGGTCTCCTAGGCCTGGGGGTCAGGGTCTCCTAGTCCTGGGGTCAGGGTCTCCTAGTCCTGGGGTCAGGGTGTCATAGACCTAGGGGTCAGGGTTTCCTTGATCTTCACTCAAGATGTTCCAGTCCTGGGGTCAGGGTCTCTAATCCTGGAGGTCAGGGACCCTAGGCCTGGGGTCACGGTCTCCTGGGTGTGGGGTCAGGGTCTCTTTGTTCTGGGGTCAGGGTCTCCTAGACCTGGGGTCAAAATCTCATGGACCTGGGGGTCTGGGTCTACTCGAACGGGGGTCAGGGTCGGCTAGACATGGAGATCAGGGTTTCCTACCCTTGGGGGTCAGGACCTCCTAGAAGTAGGGTCAGGGTCTGCTAGACCTGGGGTCAGTGTCACCTAAAGCTGGGGTCAGGGTCTCCTAGACCTGGAGGTCAGGACCTCTTAGACCTGGAGGTCAGGGTCAGCTAGATATGGGGGTCAGGGTCTCCTAGTCCTTGGGGTCAGGGTCTCCTAGACCTGGGGTCAGGGTCAACTAGATCTGAGGGTCAGGGTCTCCTAGATCTGGGGGTCAGGTTCCCCTAAGCCTGGGGTCAGGGTCTCCTGGGTGTGGGATCAGGGTCTCTTTGTTCTGGGGTTAGGGTCTCCTAGAACTGGGGGTCAGGGTCATCCTTGACCTGGGGGACATGACCTCCTAGACCTGGGGGTCAGGGTCTCCTAGACCTGGAGATCAGGGTCTCCTAGTCCTGGGGTCAGGGTCGGCTTGATCTGGGGGTCAGGGTTGGCTAGACATGAGGGTCAGGGTCAGCTAGGCCAGGGGTCAGGATATTCTAATTCTGGGGGACAGGTTGTCCTAAACCTGGGGAACATGATCTTGATCTTGGGGTCATGGGCTCCTAGACATGGCGACAGGGTCTCCAAATCCTAGAGGTCAGGGTCTCCAAATCCTAGAGGTCAGGGTCTCCTAGACCTCGAGGTCAAAGTCTCCTAGACCTGGAGGTCAGGGTCTCCTAGTCCTGGGGGTCAGGGTCTCCTAGACCTGGAGGTCAGGGTCTCCTAGTCCTGGGGGTCAGGGTCTCCTAGACCTGGGGGTCAGGGTCTCCTAGACCTGGGGTCAGGGTCTCCTAGACCTGGGGTCAGGACCTCCTAGACCTGGAGGTCAGGGTCTCCTAGACCTGGGGTCAGGGTCTCCTAGACCTGGGGTCAGGGTCTCCTAGGCCTGGGGTCAGGGTCTCCTGGGTGTGGGATCAGGGTCTCTTTGTTCTGGGGTCAGGGTCTCCTAGAACTGGGGGTCAGGGTCTCCTAGACCTGGAGATCAAAGTCTCCTAGACCTGGAGGTCAAAGTCTCCTAGTCCTGGAGGTCAGGGTTTCCTAGACCTGGGGGTCAAGGTCAGCTAGACCTGGGGTCAGGGTCTCCTAGACCTGGGGGTCAGGGTCAGCTAGACCTGGGGGTCAGGGTCAGCTAGACCTGGAGGTCAGGGCCTCCTAGACCTGGAGGTCAGCATCTCCTAGACCTGGGGGTCAGGGTCTCCTAGACCTGGAGGTCATGGTATCCTAGATCTGGGGTCAGGGTCTCCTAGACCTGGGGTCAGGGTCTCCTAGACCTGGGGTCAAGGTCTCCTAGACCTGGGGGTCAAGGTCTCCTAGACCTGGGGGTCAGGGTCTCCTAGACCTGGGGTCAAGGTCTCCTAGACCTGGGGGTCAGGGTCTCCTAGACCTGGGGTCAAGGTCTCCTAGACCTGGGGGTCAATGTCTCCTAGACCTGGGGGTCAGGGTGTCCTAGACCTGGAGGTCATGACCTCCTCGACCTGGGGGTCAGGGTCTCCTAGACCTGGGGGTCAGGACCTCTAGTCCTGGGGTCAGGGTCTCTGAGACCTGGGGTCAGGACCTCCTAGTCCTGGAGGTCAGGGTCTCCTAGACCTGGTGGTCAGGGTCTCCTAGACCTGGGGTCAGGGTCAGCTAGACCTGGGGTTAGGGTCTCCTAGACCTGGGGGTCAGGGTCTCCTAGATCTGGGGGTCAGGGTCTCCTAGACCTGGGGTCAGGGTCTCCTAGATCTGGGGGTCAGGGTCTCCTAGACCTGGGGGTCAGGGTCTCCTAGAACTGGAGGTCAGGGTCAGCTAGACCTGGGGGTCAGGGTCAGCAAGACCTGGGGGTCAGGGTCTCCTAGACCTGGGGGTCAGGGTCTCCTAGACCTGGGGGTCAGGGTCTCCTAGTCCTGGAGGTCAGAGTCTCCTAGTCCTGGGGGTCAGGGTCTCCTAGACCTGAGGGTCAGGGTCTCCTAGACCTGGAGGTCAGGGTCAGCTAGACCTGGGGGTCAGGGTCTCCTAGACCTGGAAGTCAGGGTCAGCTAGACTTGGGGGACAGGGTCTCCTAGACCTGAGGGTCAGGGTCTCCTAGACCTGGGGGTCAGGGTCTCCTAGACCTGGAGGTCAGGGTCAGTTAGACATGGGGGTCAGGGTCTCCTAGACCTGAGGGTCAGGGTCTCCTGGTCTAGGGGTCAGGATCTCCTAGACTTGGGCGTCAGGGTCTCCTAGTCCTGGAGGTCAGGGTCTACTAGACCTGGGGGTCAGGGTCAGCTGGATCTGGGGCCAGAGTGTCCTAGACCTGGGGGTCAGGGTCTCCTAGACCTGGGGGTCAGGATCTCCTAAACCTGGGGTCAGGGTCTCCTAAACCTGTGGTCAGGGTCTCCTAGACCTGGGGTCAGGGTCAGCTATATCTGGGTTCAGGGTCTCCTAGACCTGGGGGTCAGGACCTCTAGTCCTGGGGTCAGGGTCTCTGAGACCTGGGGTCAGGACCTCCTAGTCCTGGAGGTCAGGGTCTCCTAGACCTGGGTGTCAGGGTCAGCTAGACCTGGGTGTCAGGGTCAGCAAGACCTGGGGGTCAGGGTCTCCTAGACCTGGGGGTCAGGGTCTCCTAGATCTGGGGGTCAGGGTCTCCTAGACCTGGGGGTCAGGGTCTCCTAGATCTGGGGGTCAGGGTCTCCTAGACCTGGGGGTCAGGGTCTCCTAGAACTGGAGGTCAGGGTCAGCTAGACCTGGGGGTCAGGGTCAGCAAGACCTGGGGGTCAGGGTCTCCTAGACCTGGGGGTCAGGGTCTCCTAGACCTGGGGGTCAGGGTCTCCTAGTCCTGGAGGTCAGAGTCTCCTAGTCCTGGGGGTCAGGGTCTCCTAGACCTGAGGGTCAGGGTCTCCTAGACCTGGAGGTCAGGGTCAGCTAGACCTGGGGGTCAGGGTCTCCTAGACCTGGAAGTCAGGGTCAGCTAGACTTGGGGGACAGGGTCTCCTAGACCTGAGGGTCAGGGTCTCCTAGACCTGGGGGTCAGGGTCTCCTAGACCTGGAGGTCAGGGTCAGTTAGACATGGGGGTCAGGGTCTCCTAGACCTGAGGGTCAGGGTCTCCTGGTCTAGGGGTCAGGATCTCCTAGACTTGGGCGTCAGGGTCTCCTAGTCCTGGAGGTCAGGGTCTACTAGACCTGGGGGTCAGGGTCAGCTGGATCTGGGGCCAGAGTGTCCTAGACCTGGGGGTCAGGGTCTCCTAGACCTGGGGGTCAGGATCTCCTAAACCTGGGGTCAGGGTCTCCTAAACCTGTGGTCAGGGTCTCCTAGACCTGGGGTCAGGGTCAGCTATATCTGGGTTCAGGGTCTCCTAGACCTGGGGGTCAGGACCTCCTAGACCTGGGGGTCAGGGTCAGCTAGACCTGGGGGTCAGGGTCTCCTAGGCCTGGGGGTCAGAGTCTCCTAGTCCTGGGGGTCAGGGTCTCCTAGACCTGTGGGTCAGGGTCTCCTAGACCTGGAGGTCAGGGTCTCCTAGACCTGGGGTCACGGTTTCCTAGGCCTGGAGGTCAGGGTCTCCTAGACCTGGGGGTCAGGGTCAGCTAGACCTGGGGTCAGGGTTTCCTAGATCTGGGGGTCAGGGTCTCCTAGACCTGGGGTCAGGACCTCCTAGTCCTGGGGTCAGGGTCTCCTAGGCCTGGGGTCAGGGTCACCTAGTCCTGTGGTCAGGGTCTCCTAGACCTGGGGTCAGGGTCAGCTAGACCTGGGGTCAGGGTCTCCTAGACCTGGGGGTCAGGGTCTCCTAGACCTGGGGTCAGGGTCTCCTAGTTCTGGAGGTCAGGGTGTCCTAGACCTGAGGGTCAGGGTCTCCTAGTCCTGGAGGTCAGGGTCTCCTAGACCTGGGGTTCAGGGTCAGCTAGACCTGGGGTCAGGGTTTCCTAGATCTGGGGGTCAGGGTCTCCTACACCTGGGGTCAGGACCTCCTAGTCCTGGGGTCAGGGTCTCCTAGGCCTGGGGTCAGGGTCACCTAGTCCTGGGGTCAGGGTCTCCTAGACCTGGGGTCAGGGTCAGCTAGACCTGGGGTCAGGGTCTCCTAGACCTGGGGGTCAGGGTCTCCTAGACCTGGAGGTCATGACCTCCTAGACCTGGGGTCAGGGTCTCCTGGGCCTGGGGGTCAGGACCTCCTAGAACTGTGGTCAGGGTCTCCTAGACCTGGGGGTCAGGGTCTCCTAGACCTGGGGGTCAGGGTCTCCTAGACCTGGGGTCAGGGTCTCCTGGACCTGGAGGTCAAACTCTTCTAGACCTGGGGTCAGGGTCTCCTGGACCTGGAGGTCAAACTCTTCTAGACCTGGGGTCAGGTTCTCCTGAACCTGGAGGTCAAACTCTTCTAGACCTGGGGGTCAGGGTCTCCTAGACCTGGGGTCAGGGTCTCCTTGCCCTAGGGGTCAGGGTTATCTAGTCCTGGGGGTCAGGGTCTCCTAGACCTGGGGGTCAGGGTCAGCTAGACCTGGGGGTCAGGGTCTCCTAGACCTGGGGATCAGGACCTCCTAGACCTGGGGGTCAGGACCTCGTAGACCTGGGGTCAGGGTCTCCTACACCTGGGGGTCAGGGTCTCCTAGGCCTGGGGTCAGGGTCTCCTAGACCTGGGGGTCAGGGTCAGCTAGACCTGGGGGTCAGGGTCTCCTAGGCCTGGGGTCAGGGTCTCCTAGTCTTGGGGTCAGGGTCTCCTAATCCTGGGGGTCAGGGTCTCCTAGACCTGGGGTCAGGATCGCCTAGACCTGGGGGTCAGGGTCTCCTACTCCTGGGCGTCAGGGTCTGCTAGACCTGGGGGTCAGGGTTTCCAAGACCTGGGGTCAGGGTCTCCTAGTACTGGAGGTCAGGGTCTCCTAGACCTGGGGGTCAGGGTCAGCTAGACCTGGAGGTCAGGGTCTCCTAGACCTGGGGGTCAGGGTCTCCTAGATCTGGGGGTCAGGGTCTCCTAGACCTGGGGTCATGACCTCCTAGACCTGGGGTCAGCGTCTCCTAGACTTGGGGGTAAGGACCTCCTAGAACTGGGGTCAGGGTCTCCTAGACCTGGAGGTCAGGGTCTCCTAGTCCTGGGGTCCGAGTCTCCTAGACCTGGGGTTCAGGGTCTCCTAGACCTGGGGTCAGGGTCTCCTATACCTGGGAGTCAGGGTCTCCTAGACCTGGGGGTCAGGGTCTCCTAGACCTGGGGGTCAGGGTCTCCTAGACCTGGGGTCAGGGTCTCCTAGACCTGGGGGTCAGGGTCTCCTAGACCTGGGGGTCAGGGTGTCCTACTCCTGGGGGTCATGACCTCCTAGACCTGGGGGTCAGGGTCTCCTAGACCTGGGGTCAGGGTCTCCTAGACCTGGGGTCAGGGTCTCCTAGACCTGGGGGTCAGCGTCTCCTAGACCTGGGGTCAGGACCTCCTAGACCTGGGGTTCAGGGTCTCCTAGACCTGGGGGTCAGAGTTCCTAGACCTGGGGGTCAGGGTCTCCTAGACCTGGGGTCAGGGTCTCCTAGATCTGGGGGTCAGGTCCCCCTAGGCCTGGGGTCAGGGTCTCCTGGGTGTGGGATCAGGGTCTCTTTGTTCTGGGGTCAGGGTCTCCTAGAACTGGGGGTCAGGGTCATCCTTGACCTGGGGGACATGACCTGCTAGACCTGGGGGTCAGGGTCTCCTAGACCTGGGGTTAGGACCTCCTAAACCTGGGGTTCAGAGTCTCCTAGACCTGGAGGTCATGTTGTCCTAGACCTGGGGTCAGGGTCTCCTAGACCTGGGGTTCAGGGTCTCCTAGACCAGGAGGTCATGGTGTCCTAGACCTGGGGTCAGGGTCACCTAGTCCTGGGGGTCATGACCTCCTAGACCTGGGGGTCAGGGTCTCCTAGACCTGGGGGTCAGGGTCTCCTAGACCTGGGGTCAGGGTCTCCTAGACCTGAGGTCAGGGTCACCTAGTCCTGGGGTCAGGGTCTCCTAGACCTGGGGTCAGGGTCAGCTAGACCTGGGGTCAGGGTCTCCTAGACCTGAGGGTCAGGGTCTCCTAGTCCTGGGGTCAGGGTCTCCTAGACCTGGGGTCATGACCTCCTAGACCTGGGGTCAGCGTCTCCTAGACTTGGGGGTAAGGACCTCCTAGAACTGGGGTCAGGGTCTCCTAGACCTGGAGGTCAGGGTCTCCTAGGCCTGGGGTCAGGGTCTCCTAGACCTGGGGGTCAGGGTCTCCTAGACCTGGGGGTCAGGGTCTCCTAGGCCTGGGGGTCAGGGTCTCCTAGTCTTGGGGTCAGGGTCTCCTAATCCTGGGGGTCAGGGTCTCCTAGACCTGGGGTCAGGATCGCCTAGACCTGGGGGTCAGGGTCTCCTAGACCTGGGGTCAGGGTCTCCTAGTCCTGGGGTCAGGGTCTCCTAGTCCTGGGGTCAGGGTCTCCTAGATCTGGGGGTCAGGGTCTCCTAGACCTGGGGGTCCGGGTCTCCTAGACCTGGGGGTCAGGGTGTCCTAGACCTGGAGGTCATGACCTCCTAGACCTGGGGGTCAGGGTTTCCTAGACCTGGGGTCAGGGTCTCCTAGATCTGGGGGTGAGGGTCTCCTAGACCTGGGGGTCACGGTCTCCTAGACCTGGGGGTCAGGGTCAGCTAGACCTGGGGGTCAGGGTCAACTAGACCTGGGGGTCAAGGTCTCCTAATCCTGGAGGTCAAGGTCTCCTAGTCCTGGAGGTCAAAGTTTTCTAGACCTGGGGGTCAGCGTCAGCTAGACCTAGGGGTCAGGGTCTCCTAGTCCTGGAGGTCAGGGTCTCGTAGACCTGGAGGTCAAGGTCTCCTAGTCCTGGGGTCAGGGTGTCATAGACCTAGGGGTCAGGGTTTCCTTGATCTTCAGTCAAGATGTTCCAGTCCTGGGGTCAGGGTCTCTAATCCTGGAGGTCAGGGACCCTAGGCCTGGGGTCACGGTCTCCTGGGTGTGGGGTCAGGGTCTCTTTGTTCTGGGGTCAGGGTCTCCTAGACCTGGGGTCAAAATCTCATGGACCTGGGGGTCAGGGTCTCCTAGACCTGGGGTCAAAATCTCATGGACCTGGGGGTCTGGGTCTACTCGAACGGGGGTCAGGGTCGGCTAGACATGGAGATCAGGGTTTCCTACCCTTGGGGGTCAGGACCTCCTAGAAGTAGGGTCAGGGTCTGCTAGACCTGGGGTCAGTGTCACCTAAAGCTGGGGTCAGGGTCTCCTAGACCTGGAGGTCAGGACCTCTTAGACCTGGAGGTCAGGGTCAGCTAGATATGGGGGTCAGGGTCTCCTAGACCTGGGGGTCAGTATCTCCTAGATCTGGGGTCAGGGTCTCCTAGACCTGGGGGTCAGGGTCTCCTAGACCTGGAAGTCAGGACCTCTTAGACCTGGAGGTCAGGGTCAGCTAGATATGGGGGTCAGGGTCTCCTAGACCTGGGGGTCAGTATCTCCTAGATCTGGGGTCAGGGTCTCCTAGACCTGGGGGTCAGGGTCTCCTAGTCCTTGGGGTCAGGGTCTCCTAGACCTGGGGGTCAGGGTCAACTAGATCTGAGGGTCAGGGTCTCCTAGACCTGGGGTCAGGGTCTCCTAGACCTGGGGTCAGGGTCTCCTAGATCTGGGGGTCAGGTTCCCCTAGGCCTGGGGTCAGGGTCTCCTGGGTGTGGGATCAGGGTCTCTTTGTTCTGGTGTCAGGGTCTCCTAGAACTGGGGGTCAGGGTCATCCTTGACCTGGGGGACATGACCTCCTAGACCTGGGGGTCAGGGTCTCCTAGACCTGGGGTTAGGACCTCCTAAACCTGGGGTTCAGAGTCTCCTAGACCTGGAGGTCATGTTCTCCTAGACCTGGGGTCAGGTTCTCCTAGACCTGGGGTCAGGGTCTCCTAGACCTGGGGGTCAGGGTCTCCTAGTCCTGGGGGTCAGGGTCTCCTTGATCTGGGGTCAGGGTCTCCTAGACCTGGGGGTCAGGGTCTCCTAGTCCTGGGGTCAGGGTCTCCTACACCTGGGGGTCAGGGTCTCCTAGACCAGGGGGTCAGGGTCAGCTAGACCTGGGGGTCAGGGTCAGCTAGACCTGGGGGTCAGGGTCTCCTAATCCTGGAGGTCAAGGTCTCCTAGGCCTGGGGGTCAGGGTCTCCTAGACCTGGGGGTCAGGGTCTCCTAGTCCTGGGGTCAGGACCTCCTATACCTGGGGGTCAGGGTCTCCTAGACCTGGGGTCAGGGTCTCCTAGGCATGGGGTCACGGTCTCCTAGACCTGGGGGTCATGACCTAATAGACTTGGGGTCATGGTCTCCTAGACCTGGGGGTCAGGGTCTCCTAGATCTGGGGGTCAGGGTCTCCTAGACCTGGGGGTCAGGGTCTCCTGGACCTGGGGGTCAGTGTCAGCTAGACCTGGGGGTCAGGGTCAGCTTGACCTGGGGGTCAGGGTCTCCTAGTCCTGGAGGTCAGGGTCTCGTAGACCTGGAGGTCAAGGTCTCCTAGTCCTGGGGTCAGGGTGTCATAGACCTGGGGTCAAAATCTCATGGACCTGGGGGTCAGGGTCTCCTAGACCTGGGGGTCATGACATCCTAGACCTGGGGGTCAGGGTCTCCTAGTCCTGGAGGTCAAGGTCTCCTAGGCCTGGGGGTCAGGGTCTCCTAGTCCTGGGGTCAGGGTCTCCTAGTCCTGGGGTCAGGGTGTCATAGACCTAGGGGTCAGGGTTTCCTTGATCTTCACTCAAGATGTTCCAGTCCTGGGGTCAGGGTCTCTAATCCTGGAGGTCAGGGACCCTAGGCCTGGGGTCACGGTCTCCTGGGTGTGGGGTCAGGGTCTCTTTGTTCTGGGGTCAGGGTCTCCTAGACCTGGGGTCAAAATCTCATGGACCTGGGGGTCTGGGTCTACTCGAACGGGGGTCAGGGTCGGCTAGACATGGAGATCAGGGTTTCCTACCCTTGGGGGTCAGGACCTCCTAGAAGTAGGGTCAGGGTCTGCTAGACCTGGGGTCAGTGTCACCTAAAGCTGGGGTCAGGGTCTCCTAGACCTGGAGGTCAGGACCTCTTAGACCAGGAGGTCAGGGTCAGCTAGATATGGGGGTCAGGGTCTCCTAGTCCTTGGGGTCAGGGTCTCCTAGACCTGGGGTCAGGGTCAACTAGATCTGAGGGTCAGGGTCTCCTAGATCTGGGGGTCAGGTTCCCCTAAGCCTGGGGTCAGGGTCTCCTGGGTGTGGGATCAGGGTCTCTTTGTTCTGGGGTTAGGGTCTCCTAGAACTGGGGGTCAGGGTCATCCTTGACCTGGGGGACATGACCTCCTAGACCTGGGGGTCAGGGTCTCCTAGACCTGGAGATCAGGGTCTCCTAGTCCTGGGGTCAGGGTCGGCTTGATCTGGGGGTCAGGGTTGGCTAGACATGAGGGTCAGGGTCAGCTAGGCCAGGGGTCAGGATATTCTAATTCTGGGGGACAGGTTGTCCTAAACCTGGGGAACATGATCTTGATCTTGGGGTCATGGGCTCCTAGACATGGCGACAGGGTCTCCAAATCCTAGAGGTCAGGGTCTCCAAATCCTAGAGGTCAGGGTCTCCTAGACCTCGAGGTCAAAGTCTCCTAGACCTGGAGGTCAGGGTCTCCTAGTCCTGGGGGTCAGGGTCTCCTAGACCTGGAGGTCAGGGTCTCCTAGTCCTGGGGGTCAGGGTCTCCTAGACCTGGGGGTCAGGGTCTCCTAGACCTGGGGTCAGGGTCTCCTAGACCTGGGGTCAGGACCTCCTAGACCTGGAGATCAAAGTCTCCTAGACCTGGAGGTCAAAGTCTCCTAGTCCTGGAGGTCAGGGTTTCCTAGACCTGGGGGTCAAGGTCAGCTAGACCTGGGGTCAGGGTCTCCTAGACCTGGGGGTCAGGGTCAGCTAGACCTGGGGGTCAGGGTCAGCTAGACCTGGAGGTCAGGGCCTCCTAGACCTGGAGGTCAGCATCTCCTAGACCTGGGGGTCAGGGTCTCCTAGACCTGGAGGTCATGGTATCCTAGATCTGGGGTCAGGGTCTCCTAGACCTGGGGTCAGGGTCTCCTAGACCTGGGGTCAAGGTCTCCTAGACCTGGGGGTCAAGGTCTCCTAGACCTGGGGGTCAGGGTCTCCTAGACCTGGGGTCAAGGTCTCCTAGACCTGGGGGTCAGGGTCTCCTAGACCTGGGGTCAAGGTCTCCTAGACCTGGGGGTCAATGTCTCCTAGACCTGGGGGTCAGGGTGTCCTAGACCTGGAGGTCATGACCTCCTCGACCTGGGGGTCAGGGTCTCCTAGACCTGGGGGTCAGGACCTCTAGTCCTGGGGTCAGGGTCTCTGAGACCTGGGGTCAGGACCTCCTAGTCCTGGAGGTCAGGGTCTCCTAGACCTGGTGGTCAGGGTCTCCTAGACCTGAGGGTCAGGGTCTCCTAGACCTGGGTCATGACCTCCTAGACCTGGGGTCAGTGTCTCCTAGACTTGGGGGTAAGGACCTCCTAGAACTGGGGTCAGGGTCTCCTAGACCTGGAGGTCAGGGTCTCCTAGGCCTGGGGTCAGGGTCTCCTATACCTGGGAGTCAGGGTCTCCTAGACCTGGGGGTCAGGGTCTCCTAGACCTGGGGGTCAGGGTCTCCTAGGCCTGGGGTCAGGGTCTCCTAGTCCTGGGGATCAGGGTCTCCTAGACCTGGGGTCAGGGTCTCCTAGTCCTGGGGTCAGGACCTCCTATACCTGGGGTCAGGGTCTCCTAGACCTGGGGTCAGGGTCTCCTAGACCTGGGGTCAGGGTCTCCTAGATCTGGGGGTCAGGTTCCCCTAGGCCTGGGGTCAGGGTCTCCTGGGTGTGGGATCAGGGTCTCTTTGTTCTGGGGTCAGGGTCTCCTAGAACTGGGGGTCAGGGTCATCCTTGACCTGGGGGACATGACCTCCTAGACCTGGGGGTCAGGGTCTCCTAGACCTGGGGTTCAGGGTCTCCTAGACCAGGAGGTCATGGTGTCCTAGACCTGGGGTCAGGGTCTCCTAGACCTGGGGGTCAGGGTCTCCTAGTCCTGGGGGTCAGGGTCTCCTAGACCTGGGGGTCAGGGTCTCCTAGACCTGGGGTCAGGGTCTCCTAGGCCTGAGGTCACGGTCTCCTGGGTGTGGGGTCAGGGTCTCTTTGTTCTGGCGTCAGGGTCTCCTAGACCTGGGGTCAAAATCTCATGGACCTGGGGGTCAGGGTCAGCTAGACCTGGGGGTCAGGGTCTCCTAGACCTGGGGGTCAGGGTCTCCTAGACCTGGAGGTCAGGGTCTCCTAGACCTGGGGGTCAGGACCTACTAGACCTGGGGTCAGGGTCTCCTAGACCTGGGGTCAGGCTCTCCTAGACCTGGGGGTCAGGGTCTCCTAGACCAGGAGGACATGGTGTCCTACACCTGAGGGTCAGGGTCACCTAGAACTGGGGTCAGGGTCTCCTAGACCTGGGGTCAGGGTCTCCTAGACCTGGGGTCAGGGTCTCCTAGTCGTGGGGGTCAGGGTCAGCTAGACCTGGGGGTCAGGGTCTCCTACACCTGAGGGTCAGGGTCTCCTAGACCTGGGGGTCAGGGTCTCCTAGGCCTGGGGGTCAGGGTCTCCTAGACCTGGGGTCAGGGTCTCCTGGACCTGGAGGTCAAACTCTTCTAGACCTGGGGGTCAGGGTCATCTAGTCCTGGGGGTCAGCGTCTCCTAGACCTGGGGGTCAGGACCTCGTAGACCTGGGGTCAGGGTCTCCTAGGCCTGGGGGTCAGGGTCAGCTAGACCTGGGGGTCAGGGTCCCCTAGGCCTGGGGTCACGGTCACCAAGTCCTGGGGTCAGGGTCTCCTAGACCTGGGGGTCAGGGTCTCCCTGATCTGGGGGTCAGGGTCAGCTAGATATGGGGGTCAGGGTCTCCTAATCCTGGGGGTCAGGATCTCCTAGATCTGGGGGTCAGGGTCTCCTAGACCTGGGGGTCAGGGTCAGCTAGACCTGGGGGTCAGGGTCAGCTAGACCTGGGGGTCAGGGTCTCCTAATCCTGGAGGTCAAGGTCTCCTAGGCCTGGGGGTCAGGGGCTCCTAGTCTTGGGGGTCAGGGTCAGCTAGACCTGGGGTCAGGGTCTCGTAGACCTGGGGGTCAGAGTTCCTAGACCTGGGGGTCATGACCTCCTACACCTGGGGGCCAGGGTCTCCTAAACCTGGGGGTCATGACCTCCTAGACCTGGGGTCAGAGTCTCCTAGACCTGGGGGTCAGGGTGTTTGGGGTCAGGGTCAGGAGTCAGTGGTGTCTGGGGTCAAGTCTGTCTGGGTTCAAGGGGTCAGGGGTGTCTGGGGTCAGGGGTGTCTGCGGTCATGGGTGTCAGGGGTCAGGGTCAGGAGTCAGGGGTGTCTGGGGTCAGGGGTGTCTGGGGTCATGGGTGTCAGGGGTCAGGGTCACAGGTCAGGGGTGTCTGGGGTCATGGGTGTCAGGTCAGGGGTCAGGGGTGTCTGGGGTCATGGGTGTCAGGGGTCAGGTCAGGGGTCAGGGGTGTCTGGGGTCAGGAGTGTCTGGATTCAGAGGTGTCAGGGGTCAGGGTCAGGGGTCAGGGTCAGGGGTCAGGGGTGTCTGGGTCAGGGGTGTCTGGGGTCAGGGGTCTCGGGTCAGGGTCAGGGGTATCTGGAGTCAGGGTCAGGGGTCTCTGGGGTCAGGGGTCCGGGGTCAGAGTCTGGGTTTCATTCTTGTTCCTCTTCCAGGGCCTTGGCCCAGGCCCTGGTCACATGCACAGCACTGTTGGCTCCCAGCCTGGCCCCGGGGTGCTGGGCGCTGAGTCCCCCCGGGCCTGGAGGTGCTGGGCGCTGAGTCCCCCCCGGGCCTGGAGGTGCTGGGTGTCCTGGGCCTGGAGGTGCTGGATGCTGAGTCCCCCCTGATGCTGGAGGTGCTGGGCGCTGAGTCCCCCCGGGCCTGGAGGTGCTGGGCGCTGAGTGTCCCTGGGGCTGGAGGTGCTGGGTGCTGAGTCCCCCCGGGGCTGGAGGTGCTGGGCGCTGAGTCCCCCCGGGCCTGGAGGTGCTGGGCACTGAGTGTCCCTGGGGCTGGAGGTGCTGGGTGCTGAGTCCCCCCGGGGGCTGGAGGTGCTGGGTGCTGAGTCCCCCCGGAGCTGGAGGTGCTGGGCGCTGAGTCCCCCCCGGGGCTGGAGGTGCTGGGCGCTGAGTCCCCCCGGGGCTGGAGGTGCTGGGCGCTGAGTCCCCCCGGGGCTGGAGGTGCTGGGCGCTAAGTCCCCCCCGGGGCTGGAGGTGCTGGGTGCTGAGTCCCCCCCTGATGCTGGAGGTGCTGGGCGCTGAGTCCCCCCCGGGGCTGGAGGTGCTGGGCGCTGAGTCCCCCCTGGGGCTGGAGGTGCTGGGCGCTGAGTCCCCCCGGGGCTGGAGGTGCTGGGCGCTGAGTCCCCCCGGGGCTGGAGGTGCTGGGCGCTGAGTCCCCCCGGGGCTGGAGGTGCTGGGCGCTGAGTCCCCCCGGGGCTGGAGGTGCTGGGCGCTGAGTCCCCCCGGGGCTGGAGGTGCTGGGTGCTGAGTCCCCCCGGGGCTGGAGGTGCTGAGTGCTGAGTCCCCCCGGGTATGAGGAAGTCCTCCTCCCCCCCCCCCCCCTCCCCGTCAGTCTGGTCAGGTGACCAGTGAATATGGGATGGGAGGGGCTATTATGGGATGGGCTGGGAGGGGAGGAGGATATTATGGGATATTATGGGCTGGGATGGGGATGGGATGGGATGGGGATATTATGGATGGGGATGGGGATATTATGGGATGGGATGGGGATATTATGGGATGGGATGGGGATATTATGGGATGGGGATATTATGGGATGGGATGGGGATATTATGGGCTGGGATGGGGATATTATGGATGGGATGGGGATATTATGGGATGGGATGGGGATATTATGGGGTGGGATGGGGATGGGATGGGATATTATGGGATGGGATGGATGGGGATATTATGGGCTGGGAGGGAGAGGAGGGGATATTATGGGGTGGGATGGAAGATTATGGGATGGGATAGGGTATTATGGGATGGGATGGGAGGGGATTGGGCATATTATGGGATGGGGATATTATGGGATGGGATGGGGATAGGATGGGGATATTATGAGCTGAGATGGGGATATTATGGATAGGATGGGGATATTATGGGATGGATGGGGATATTATGGGATGGGATGGGGATATTATGGGCTGGGATGGGGATATTATGGGATGGGATGGGGAAGGATGGGGATATTATGAGCTGAGATGGGGATATTATGGGATAGGATGGGGATATTATGGGATGGGATGGGGATAGGATGGGGATATTATGAGCTGAGATGGGGATATTATGGGATAGGATGGGGATATTATGGGATGGGATGGGGATATTATGGGATGGGGATGGGATGGGGATATTATGGGCTGGGAGGGAGAGGAGGGGATATTATGGGGTGGGATGGAAGATTATGGGATGGGATAGGGTATTATGGGATGGGATGGGAGGGGATTGGGCATATTATGGGATGGGGATATTATGGGATGGGATGGGGATAGGATGGGGATATTATGAGCTGAGATGGGGATATTATGGGATAGGATGGGGATATTATGGGATGGGATGGGATATTATGGGATGGGATGGGGATATTATGGGCTGGGATGGGGATATTATGGGATGGGATGGGGATAGGATGGGGATATTATGAGCTGAGATGGGGATATTATGGGATAGGATGGGGATATTATGGGATGGGATGGGGATATTATGGGATGGGATGGGGATATTATGGGCTGGGATGGGGATATTATGGGATGGGATGGGGATAGGATGGGGATATTATGAGCTGAGATGGGGATATTATGGGATAGGATGGGGATATTATGGGATGGGATGGGGATATTATGGATGGGATGGGGATATTATGGGCTGGGATGGGGATATTATGGGATGGGATGGGGATAGGATGGGGATATTATGAGCTGGGATGGGGATATTATGGGATGGGATGGGG
>NW_024871566.1:10000-28142 GCF_019054845.1 Dipodomys spectabilis | reverse complement strand
CTAACCCTAACCCTAACCCTAACCCTAACCCTAACCCTAACCCTAACCCTAACCCTAACCCTAACCCTAACCCTAACCCTAACCCTACCCTAACCCTAACCCTAACCCTAACCCTAACCCTAACCCTACCCTAACCCTAACCCTAACCCTAACCCTAACCCTAACCCTACCCTAACCCTAACCCTAACCCTAACCCTAACCCTAACCCTAACCCTAACCCTAACCCTAACCCTAACCCTAACCCTAACCCTAACCCTAACCCTAACCCTAACCCTAACCCTAACCCTAACCCTAACCCTAACCCTAACCCTAACCCTAACCCTAACCCTAACCCTAACCCTAACCCTAACCCTAACCCTAACCCTAACCCTAACCCTAACCCTAACCCTAACCCTAACCCTAACCCTAACCCTAACCCTAACCCTAACCCTAACCCTAACCCTAACCCTAACCCTAACCCTAACCCTAACCCTAACCCTAACCCTAACCCTAACCCTAACCCTAACCCTAACCCTAACCCTAACCCTAACCCTAACCCTAACCCTAACCCTAACCCTAACCCTAACCCTAACCCTAACCCTAACCCTAACCCTAACCCTAACCCTAACCCTAACCCTAACCCTAACCCTAACCCTAACCCTAACCCTAACCCTAACCCTAACCCTAACCCTAACCCTAACCCTAACCCTAACCCTAACCCTAACCCTAACCCTAACCCTAACCCTAACCCTAACCCTAACCCTAACCCTAACCCTAACCCTAACCCTAACCCTAACCCTAACCCTAACCCTAACCCTAACCCTAACCCTAACCCTAACCCTAACCCTAACCCTAACCCTAACCCTAACCCTAACCCTAACCCTAACCCTAACCCTAACCCTAACCCTAACCCTAACCCTAACCCTAACCCTAACCCTAACCCTAACCCTAACCCTAACCCTAACCCTAACCCTAACCCTAACCCTAACCCTAACCCTAACCCTAACCCTAACCCTAACCCTAACCCTAACCCTAACCCTAACCCTAACCCTAACCCTAACCCTAACCCTAACCCTAACCCTAACCCTAACCCTAACCCTAACCCTAACCCTAACCCTAACCCTAACCCTAACCCTAACCCTAACCCTAACCCTAACCCTAACCCTAACCCTAACCCTAACCCTAACCCTAACCCTAACCCTAACCCTAACCCTAACCCTAACCCTAACCCTAACCCTAACCCTAACCCTAACCCTAACCCTAACCCTAACCCTAACCCTAACCCTAACCCTAACCCTAACCCTAACCCTAACCCTAACCCTAACCCTAACCCTAACCCTAACCCTAACCCTAACCCTAACCCTAACCCTAACCCTAACCCTAACCCTAACCCTAACCCTAACCCTAACCCTAACCCTAACCCTAACCCTAACCCTAACCCTAACCCTAACCCTAACCCTAACCCTAACCCTAACCCTAACCCTAACCCTAACCCTAACCCTAACCCTAACCCTAACCCTAACCCTAACCCTAACCCTAACCCTAACCCTAACCCTAACCCTAACCCTAACCCTAACCCTAACCCTAACCCTAACCCTAACCCTAACCCTAACCCTAACCCTAACCCTAACCCTAACCCTAACCCTAACCCTAACCCTAACCCTAACCCTAACCCTAACCCTAACCCTAACCCTAACCCTAACCCTAACCCTAACCCTAACCCTAACCCTAACCCTAACCCTAACCCTAACCCTAACCCTAACCCTAACCCTAACCCTAACCCTAACCCTAACCCTAACCCTAACCCTAACCCTAACCCTAACCCTAACCCTAACCCTAACCCTAACCCTAACCCTAACCCTAACCCTAACCCTAACCCTAACCCTAACCCTAACCCTAACCCTAACCCTAACCCTAACCCTAACCCTAACCCTAACCCTAACCCTAACCCTAACCCTAACCCTAACCCTAACCCTAACCCTAACCCTAACCCTAACCCTAACCCTAACCCTAACCCTAACCCTAACCCTAACCCTAACCCTAACCCTAACCCTAACCCTAACCCTAACCCTAACCCTAACCCTAACCCTAACCCTAACCCTAACCCTAACCCTAACCCTAACCCTAACCCTAACCCTAACCCTAACCCTAACCCTAACCCTAACCCTAACCCTAACCCTAACCCTAACCCTAACCCTAACCCTAACCCTAACCCTAACCCTAACCCTAACCCTAACCCTAACCCTAACCCTAACCCTAACCCTAACCCTAACCCTAACCCTAACCCTAACCCTAACCCTAACCCTAACCCTAACCCTAACCCTAACCCTAACCCTAACCCTAACCCTAACCCTAACCCTAACCCTAACCCTAACCCTAACCCTAACCCTAACCCTAACCCTAACCCTAACCCTAACCCTAACCCTAACCCTAACCCTAACCCTAACCCTAACCCTAACCCTAACCCTAACCCTAACCCTAACCCTAACCCTAACCCTAACCCTAACCCTAACCCTAACCCTAACCCTAACCCTAACCCTAACCCTAACCCTAACCCTAACCCTAACCCTAACCCTAACCCTAACCCTAACCCTAACCCTAACCCTAACCCTAACCCTAACCCTAACCCTAACCCTAACCCTAACCCTAACCCTAACCCTAACCCTAACCCTAACCCTAACCCTAACCCTAACCCTAACCCTAACCCTAACCCTAACCCTAACCCTAACCCTAACCCTAACCCTAACCCTAACCCTAACCCTAACCCTAACCCTAACCCTAACCCTAACCCTAACCCTAACCCTAACCCTAACCCTAACCCTAACCCTAACCCTAACCCTAACCCTAACCCTAACCCTAACCCTAACCCTAACCCTAACCCTAACCCTAACCCTAACCCTAACCCTAACCCTAACCCTAACCCTAACCCTAACCCTAACCCTAACCCTAACCCTAACCCTAACCCTAACCCTAACCCTAACCCTAACCCTAACCCTAACCCTAACCCTAACCCTAACCCTAACCCTAACCCTAACCCTAACCCTAACCCTAACCCTAACCCTAACCCTAACCCTAACCCTAACCCTAACCCTAACCCTAACCCTAACCCTAACCCTAACCCTAACCCTAACCCTAACCCTAACCCTAACCCTAACCCTAACCCTAACCCTAACCCTAACCCTAACCCTAACCCTAACCCTAACCCTAACCCTAACCCTAACCCTAACCCTAACCCTAACCCTAACCCTAACCCTAACCCTAACCCTAACCCTAACCCTAACCCTAACCCTAACCCTAACCCTAACCCTAACCCTAACCCTAACCCTAACCCTAACCCTAACCCTAACCCTAACCCTAACCCTAACCCTAACCCTAACCCTAACCCTAACCCTAACCCTAACCCTAACCCTAACCCTAACCCTAACCCTAACCCTAACCCTAACCCTAACCCTAACCCTAACCCTAACCCTAACCCTAACCCTAACCCTAACCCTAACCCTAACCCTAACCCTAACCCTAACCCTAACCCTAACCCTAACCCTAACCCTAACCCTAACCCTAACCCTAACCCTAACCCTAACCCTAACCCTAACCCTAACCCTAACCCTAACCCTAACCCTAACCCTAACCCTAACCCTAACCCTAACCCTAACCCTAACCCTAACCCTAACCCTAACCCTAACCCTAACCCTAACCCTAACCCTAACCCTAACCCTAACCCTAACCCTAACCCTAACCCTAACCCTAACCCTAACCCTAACCCTAACCCTAACCCTAACCCTAACCCTAACCCTAACCCTAACCCTAACCCTAACCCTAACCCTAACCCTAACCCTAACCCTAACCCTAACCCTAACCCTAACCCTAACCCTAACCCTAACCCTAACCCTAACCCTAACCCTAACCCTAACCCTAACCCTAACCCTAACCCTAACCCTAACCCTAACCCTAACCCTAACCCTAACCCTAACCCTAACCCTAACCCTAACCCTAACCCTAACCCTAACCCTAACCCTAACCCTAACCCTAACCCTAACCCTAACCCTAACCCTAACCCTAACCCTAACCCTAACCCTAACCCTAACCCTAACCCTAACCCTAACCCTAACCCTAACCCTAACCCTAACCCTAACCCTAACCCTAACCCTAACCCTAACCCTAACCCTAACCCTAACCCTAACCCTAACCCTAACCCTAACCCTAACCCTAACCCTAACCCTAACCCTAACCCTAACCCTAACCCTAACCCTAACCCTAACCCTAACCCTAACCCTAACCCTAACCCTAACCCTAACCCTAACCCTAACCCTAACCCTAACCCTAACCCTAACCCTAACCCTAACCCTAACCCTAACCCTAACCCTAACCCTAACCCTAACCCTAACCCTAACCCTAACCCTAACCCTAACCCTAACCCTAACCCTAACCCTAACCCTAACCCTAACCCTAACCCTAACCCTAACCCTAACCCTAACCCTAACCCTAACCCTAACCCTAACCCTAACCCTAACCCTAACCCTAACCCTAACCCTAACCCTAACCCTAACCCTAACCCTAACCCTAACCCTAACCCTAACCCTAACCCTAACCCTAACCCTAACCCTAACCCTAACCCTAACCCTAACCCTAACCCTAACCCTAACCCTAACCCTAACCCTAACCCTAACCCTAACCCTAACCCTAACCCTAACCCTAACCCTAACCCTAACCCTAACCCTAACCCTAACCCTAACCCTAACCCTAACCCTAACCCTAACCCTAACCCTAACCCTAACCCTAACCCTAACCCTAACCCTAACCCTAACCCTAACCCTAACCCTAACCCTAACCCTAACCCTAACCCTAACCCTAACCCTAACCCTAACCCTAACCCTAACCCTAACCCTAACCCTAACCCTAACCCTAACCCTAACCCTAACCCTAACCCTAACCCTAACCCTAACCCTAACCCTAACCCTAACCCTAACCCTAACCCTAACCCTAACCCTAACCCTAACCCTAACCCTAACCCTAACCCTAACCCTAACCCTAACCCTAACCCTAACCCTAACCCTAACCCTAACCCTAACCCTAACCCTAACCCTAACCCTAACCCTAACCCTAACCCTAACCCTAACCCTAACCCTAACCCTAACCCTAACCCTAACCCTAACCCTAACCCTAACCCTAACCCTAACCCTAACCCTAACCCTAACCCTAACCCTAACCCTAACCCTAACCCTAACCCTAACCCTAACCCTAACCCTAACCCTAACCCTAACCCTAACCCTAACCCTAACCCTAACCCTAACCCTAACCCTAACCCTAACCCTAACCCTAACCCTAACCCTAACCCTAACCCTAACCCTAACCCTAACCCTAACCCTAACCCTAACCCTAACCCTAACCCTAACCCTAACCCTAACCCTAACCCTAACCCTAACCCTAACCCTAACCCTAACCCTAACCCTAACCCTAACCCTAACCCTAACCCTAACCCTAACCCTAACCCTAACCCTAACCCTAACCCTAACCCTAACCCTAACCCTAACCCTAACCCTAACCCTAACCCTAACCCTAACCCTAACCCTAACCCTAACCCTAACCCTAACCCTAACCCTAACCCTAACCCTAACCCTAACCCTAACCCTAACCCTAACCCTAACCCTAACCCTAACCCTAACCCTAACCCTAACCCTAACCCTAACCCTAACCCTAACCCTAACCCTAACCCTAACCCTAACCCTAACCCTAACCCTAACCCTAACCCTAACCCTAACCCTAACCCTAACC
Source organism: Dipodomys spectabilis (assembly GCF_019054845.1). Classification (NCBI taxonomy): domain Eukaryota; kingdom Metazoa; phylum Chordata; class Mammalia; order Rodentia; family Heteromyidae; genus Dipodomys; species Dipodomys spectabilis. Next base: position 22,391 of record NW_024871566.1, on the reverse strand, counting down.
CTAACCCTAACCCTAACCCTAACCCTAACCCTAACCCTAACCCTAACCCTAACCCTAACCCTAACCCTAACCCTAACCCTAACCCTAACCCTAACCCTAACCCTAACCCTAACCCTAACCCTAACCCTAACCCTAACCCTAACCCTAACCCTAACCCTAACCCTAACCCTAACCCTAACCCTAACCCTAACCCTAACCCTAACCCTAACCCTAACCCTAACCCTAACCCTAACCCTAACCCTAACCCTAACCCTAACCCTAACCCTAACCCTAACCCTAACCCTAACCCTAACCCTAACCCTAACCCTAACCCTAACCCTAACCCTAACCCTAACCCTAACCCTAACCCTAACCCTAACCCTAACCCTAACCCTAACCCTAACCCTAACCCTAACCCTAACCCTAACCCTAACCCTAACCCTAACCCTAACCCTAACCCTAACCCTAACCCTAACCCTAACCCTAACCCTAACCCTAACCCTAACCCTAACCCTAACCCTAACCCTAACCCTAACCCTAACCCTAACCCTAACCCTAACCCTAACCCTAACCCTAACCCTAACCCTAACCCTAACCCTAACCCTAACCCTAACCCTAACCCTAACCCTAACCCTAACCCTAACCCTAACCCTAACCCTAACCCTAACCCTAACCCTAACCCTAACCCTAACCCTAACCCTAACCCTAACCCTAACCCTAACCCTAACCCTAACCCTAACCCTAACCCTAACCCTAACCCTAACCCTAACCCTAACCCTAACCCTAACCCTAACCCTAACCCTAACCCTAACCCTAACCCTAACCCTAACCCTAACCCTAACCCTAACCCTAACCCTAACCCTAACCCTAACCCTAACCCTAACCCTAACCCTAACCCTAACCCTAACCCTAACCCTAACCCTAACCCTAACCCTAACCCTAACCCTAACCCTAACCCTAACCCTAACCCTAACCCTAACCCTAACCCTAACCCTAACCCTAACCCTAACCCTAACCCTAACCCTAACCCTAACCCTAACCCTAACCCTAACCCTAACCCTAACCCTAACCCTAACCCTAACCCTAACCCTAACCCTAACCCTAACCCTAACCCTAACCCTAACCCTAACCCTAACCCTAACCCTAACCCTAACCCTAACCCTAACCCTAACCCTAACCCTAACCCTAACCCTAACCCTAACCCTAACCCTAACCCTAACCCTAACCCTAACCCTAACCCTAACCCTAACCCTAACCCTAACCCTAACCCTAACCCTAACCCTAACCCTAACCCTAACCCTAACCCTAACCCTAACCCTAACCCTAACCCTAACCCTAACCCTAACCCTAACCCTAACCCTAACCCTAACCCTAACCCTAACCCTAACCCTAACCCTAACCCTAACCCTAACCCTAACCCTAACCCTAACCCTAACCCTAACCCTAACCCTAACCCTAACCCTAACCCTAACCCTAACCCTAACCCTAACCCTAACCCTAACCCTAACCCTAACCCTAACCCTAACCCTAACCCTAACCCTAACCCTAACCCTAACCCTAACCCTAACCCTAACCCTAACCCTAACCCTAACCCTAACCCTAACCCTAACCCTAACCCTAACCCTAACCCTAACCCTAACCCTAACCCTAACCCTAACCCTAACCCTAACCCTAACCCTAACCCTAACCCTAACCCTAACCCTAACCCTAACCCTAACCCTAACCCTAACCCTAACCCTAACCCTAACCCTAACCCTAACCCTAACCCTAACCCTAACCCTAACCCTAACCCTAACCCTAACCCTAACCCTAACCCTAACCCTAACCCTAACCCTAACCCTAACCCTAACCCTAACCCTAACCCTAACCCTAACCCTAACCCTAACCCTAACCCTAACCCTAACCCTAACCCTAACCCTAACCCTAACCCTAACCCTAACCCTAACCCTAACCCTAACCCTAACCCTAACCCTAACCCTAACCCTAACCCTAACCCTAACCCTAACCCTAACCCTAACCCTAACCCTAACCCTAACCCTAACCCTAACCCTAACCCTAACCCTAACCCTAACCCTAACCCTAACCCTAACCCTAACCCTAACCCTAACCCTAACCCTAACCCTAACCCTAACCCTAACCCTAACCCTAACCCTAACCCTAACCCTAACCCTAACCCTAACCCTAACCCTAACCCTAACCCTAACCCTAACCCTAACCCTAACCCTAACCCTAACCCTAACCCTAACCCTAACCCTAACCCTAACCCTAACCCTAACCCTAACCCTAACCCTAACCCTAACCCTAACCCTAACCCTAACCCTAACCCTAACCCTAACCCTAACCCTAACCCTAACCCTAACCCTAACCCTAACCCTAACCCTAACCCTAACCCTAACCCTAACCCTAACCCTAACCCTAACCCTAACCCTAACCCTAACCCTAACCCTAACCCTAACCCTAACCCTAACCCTAACCCTAACCCTAACCCTAACCCTAACCCTAACCCTAACCCTAACCCTAACCCTAACCCTAACCCTAACCCTAACCCTAACCCTAACCCTAACCCTAACCCTAACCCTAACCCTAACCCTAACCCTAACCCTAACCCTAACCCTAACCCTAACCCTAACCCTAACCCTAACCCTAACCCTAACCCTAACCCTAACCCTAACCCTAACCCTAACCCTAACCCTAACCCTAACCCTAACCCTAACCCTAACCCTAACCCTAACCCTAACCCTAACCCTAACCCTAACCCTAACCCTAACCCTAACCCTAACCCTAACCCTAACCCTAACCCTAACCCTAACCCTAACCCTAACCCTAACCCTAACCCTAACCCTAACCCTAACCCTAACCCTAACCCTAACCCTAACCCTAACCCTAACCCTAACCCTAACCCTAACCCTAACCCTAACCCTAACCCTAACCCTAACCCTAACCCTAACCCTAACCCTAACCCTAACCCTAACCCTAACCCTAACCCTAACCCTAACCCTAACCCTAACCCTAACCCTAACCCTAACCCTAACCCTAACCCTAACCCTAACCCTAACCCTAACCCTAACCCTAACCCTAACCCTAACCCTAACCCTAACCCTAACCCTAACCCTAACCCTAACCCTAACCCTAACCCTAACCCTAACCCTAACCCTAACCCTAACCCTAACCCTAACCCTAACCCTAACCCTAACCCTAACCCTAACCCTAACCCTAACCCTAACCCTAACCCTAACCCTAACCCTAACCCTAACCCTAACCCTAACCCTAACCCTAACCCTAACCCTAACCCTAACCCTAACCCTAACCCTAACCCTAACCCTAACCCTAACCCTAACCCTAACCCTAACCCTAACCCTAACCCTAACCCTAACCCTAACCCTAACCCTAACCCTAACCCTAACCCTAACCCTAACCCTAACCCTAACCCTAACCCTAACCCTAACCCTAACCCTAACCCTAACCCTAACCCTAACCCTAACCCTAACCCTAACCCTAACCCTAACCCTAACCCTAACCCTAACCCTAACCCTAACCCTAACCCTAACCCTAACCCTAACCCTAACCCTAACCCTAACCCTAACCCTAACCCTAACCCTAACCCTAACCCTAACCCTAACCCTAACCCTAACCCTAACCCTAACCCTAACCCTAACCCTAACCCTAACCCTAACCCTAACCCTAACCCTAACCCTAACCCTAACCCTAACCCTAACCCTAACCCTAACCCTAACCCTAACCCTAACCCTAACCCTAACCCTAACCCTAACCCTAACCCTAACCCTAACCCTAACCCTAACCCTAACCCTAACCCTAACCCTAACCCTAACCCTAACCCTAACCCTAACCCTAACCCTAACCCTAACCCTAACCCTAACCCTAACCCTAACCCTAACCCTAACCCTAACCCTAACCCTAACCCTAACCCTAACCCTAACCCTAACCCTAACCCTAACCCTAACCCTAACCCTAACCCTAACCCTAACCCTAACCCTAACCCTAACCCTAACCCTAACCCTAACCCTAACCCTAACCCTAACCCTAACCCTAACCCTAACCCTAACCCTAACCCTAACCCTAACCCTAACCCTAACCCTAACCCTAACCCTAACCCTAACCCTAACCCTAACCCTAACCCTAACCCTAACCCTAACCCTAACCCTAACCCTAACCCTAACCCTAACCCTAACCCTAACCCTAACCCTAACCCTAACCCTAACCCTAACCCTAACCCTAACCCTAACCCTAACCCTAACCCTAACCCTAACCCTAACCCTAACCCTAACCCTAACCCTAACCCTAACCCTAACCCTAACCCTAACCCTAACCCTAACCCTAACCCTAACCCTAACCCTAACCCTAACCCTAACCCTAACCCTAACCCTAACCCTAACCCTAACCCTAACCCTAACCCTAACCCTAACCCTAACCCTAACCCTAACCCTAACCCTAACCCTAACCCTAACCCTAACCCTAACCCTAACCCTAACCCTAACCCTAACCCTAACCCTAACCCTAACCCTAACCCTAACCCTAACCCTAACCCTAACCCTAACCCTAACCCTAACCCTAACCCTAACCCTAACCCTAACCCTAACCCTAACCCTAACCCTAACCCTAACCCTAACCCTAACCCTAACCCTAACCCTAACCCTAACCCTAACCCTAACCCTAACCCTAACCCTAACCCTAACCCTAACCCTAACCCTAACCCTAACCCTAACCCTAACCCTAACCCTAACCCTAACCCTAACCCTAACCCTAACCCTAACCCTAACCCTAACCCTAACCCTAACCCTAACCCTAACCCTAACCCTAACCCTAACCCTAACCCTAACCCTAACCCTAACCCTAACCCTAACCCTAACCCTAACCCTAACCCTAACCCTAACCCTAACCCTAACCCTAACCCTAACCCTAACCCTAACCCTAACCCTAACCCTAACCCTAACCCTAACCCTAACCCTAACCCTAACCCTAACCCTAACCCTAACCCTAACCCTAACCCTAACCCTAACCCTAACCCTAACCCTAACCCTAACCCTAACCCTAACCCTAACCCTAACCCTAACCCTAACCCTAACCCTAACCCTAACCCTAACCCTAACCCTAACCCTAACCCTAACCCTAACCCTAACCCTAACCCTAACCCTAACCCTAACCCTAACCCTAACCCTAACCCTAACCCTAACCCTAACCCTAACCCTAACCCTAACCCTAACCCTAACCCTAACCCTAACCCTAACCCTAACCCTAACCCTAACCCTAACCCTAACCCTAACCCTAACCCTAACCCTAACCCTAACCCTAACCCTAACCCTAACCCTAACCCTAACCCTAACCCTAACCCTAACCCTAACCCTAACCCTAACCCTAACCCTAACCCTAACCCTAACCCTAACCCTAACCCTAACCCTAACCCTAACCCTAACCCTAACCCTAACCCTAACCCTAACCCTAACCCTAACCCTAACCCTAACCCTAACCCTAACCCTAACCCTAACCCTAACCCTAACCCTAACCCTAACCCTAACCCTAACCCTAACCCTAACCCTAACCCTAACCCTAACCCTAACCCTAACCCTAACCCTAACCCTAACCCTAACCCTAACCCTAACCCTAACCCTAACCCTAACCCTAACCCTAACCCTAACCCTAACCCTAACCCTAACCCTAACCCTAACCCTAACCCTAACCCTAACCCTAACCCTAACCCTAACCCTAACCCTAACCCTAACCCTAACCCTAACCCTAACCCTAACCCTAACCCTAACCCTAACCCTAACCCTAACCCTAACCCTAACCCTAACCCTAACCCTAACCCTAACCCTAACCCTAACCCTAACCCTAACCCTAACCCTAACCCTAACCCTAACCCTAACCCTAACCCTAACCCTAACCCTAACCCTAACCCTAACCCTAACCCTAACCCTAACCCTAACCCTAACCCTAACCCTAACCCTAACCCTAACCCTAACCCTAACCCTAACCCTAACCCTAACCCTAACCCTAACCCTAACCCTAACCCTAACCCTAACCCTAACCCTAACCCTAACCCTAACCCTAACCCTAACCCTAACCCTAACCCTAACCCTAACCCTAACCCTAACCCTAACCCTAACCCTAACCCTAACCCTAACCCTAACCCTAACCCTAACCCTAACCCTAACCCTAACCCTAACCCTAACCCTAACCCTAACCCTAACCCTAACCCTAACCCTAACCCTAACCCTAACCCTAACCCTAACCCTAACCCTAACCCTAACCCTAACCCTAACCCTAACCCTAACCCTAACCCTAACCCTAACCCTAACCCTAACCCTAACCCTAACCCTAACCCTAACCCTAACCCTAACCCTAACCCTAACCCTAACCCTAACCCTAACCCTAACCCTAACCCTAACCCTAACCCTAACCCTAACCCTAACCCTAACCCTAACCCTAACCCTAACCCTAACCCTAACCCTAACCCTAACCCTAACCCTAACCCTAACCCTAACCCTAACCCTAACCCTAACCCTAACCCTAACCCTAACCCTAACCCTAACCCTAACCCTAACCCTAACCCTAACCCTAACCCTAACCCTAACCCTAACCCTAACCCTAACCCTAACCCTAACCCTAACCCTAACCCTAACCCTAACCCTAACCCTAACCCTAACCCTAACCCTAACCCTAACCCTAACCCTAACCCTAACCCTAACCCTAACCCTAACCCTAACCCTAACCCTAACCCTAACCCTAACCCTAACCCTAACCCTAACCCTAACCCTAACCCTAACCCTAACCCTAACCCTAACCCTAACCCTAACCCTAACCCTAACCCTAACCCTAACCCTAACCCTAACCCTAACCCTAACCCTAACCCTAACCCTAACCCTAACCCTAACCCTAACCCTAACCCTAACCCTAACCCTAACCCTAACCCTAACCCTAACCCTAACCCTAACCCTAACCCTAACCCTAACCCTAACCCTAACCCTAACCCTAACCCTAACCCTAACCCTAACCCTAACCCTAACCCTAACCCTAACCCTAACCCTAACCCTAACCCTAACCCTAACCCTAACCCTAACCCTAACCCTAACCCTAACCCTAACCCTAACCCTAACCCTAACCCTAACCCTAACCCTAACCCTAACCCTAACCCTAACCCTAACCCTAACCCTAACCCTAACCCTAACCCTAACCCTAACCCTAACCCTAACCCTAACCCTAACCCTAACCCTAACCCTAACCCTAACCCTAACCCTAACCCTAACCCTAACCCTAACCCTAACCCTAACCCTAACCCTAACCCTAACCCTAACCCTAACCCTAACCCTAACCCTAACCCTAACCCTAACCCTAACCCTAACCCTAACCCTAACCCTAACCCTAACCCTAACCCTAACCCTAACCCTAACCCTAACCCTAACCCTAACCCTAACCCTAACCCTAACCCTAACCCTAACCCTAACCCTAACCCTAACCCTAACCCTAACCCTAACCCTAACCCTAACCCTAACCCTAACCCTAACCCTAACCCTAACCCTAACCCTAACCCTAACCCTAACCCTAACCCTAACCCTAACCCTAACCCTAACCCTAACCCTAACCCTAACCCTAACCCTAACCCTAACCCTAACCCTAACCCTAACCCTAACCCTAACCCTAACCCTAACCCTAACCCTAACCCTAACCCTAACCCTAACCCTAACCCTAACCCTAACCCTAACCCTAACCCTAACCCTAACCCTAACCCTAACCCTAACCCTAACCCTAACCCTAACCCTAACCCTAACCCTAACCCTAACCCTAACCCTAACCCTAACCCTAACCCTAACCCTAACCCTAACCCTAACCCTAACCCTAACCCTAACCCTAACCCTAACCCTAACCCTAACCCTAACCCTAACCCTAACCCTAACCCTAACCCTAACCCTAACCCTAACCCTAACCCTAACCCTAACCCTAACCCTAACCCTAACCCTAACCCTAACCCTAACCCTAACCCTAACCCTAACCCTAACCCTAACCCTAACCCTAACCCTAACCCTAACCCTAACCCTAACCCTAACCCTAACCCTAACCCTAACCCTAACCCTAACCCTAACCCTAACCCTAACCCTAACCCTAACCCTAACCCTAACCCTAACCCTAACCCTAACCCTAACCCGAACCCTAACCCTAACCCTAACCCTAACCCTAACCCTAACCCTAACCCTAACCCTAACCCTAACCCTAACCCTAACACCCTAACCCTAACCCTAACCCTAACCCTAACCCTAACCCTAACCCTAACCCTAACCCTAACCCTAACCCTAACCCTAACCCTAACCCTAACCCTAACCCTAACCCTAACCCTAACCCTAACCCTAACCCTAACCCTAACCCTAACCCTAACCCTAACCCTAACCCTAACCCTAACCCTAACCCTAACCCTAACCCTAACCCTAACCCTAACCCTAACCCTAACCCTAACCCTAACCCTAACCCTAACCCTAACCCTAACCCTAACCCTAACCCTAACCCTAACCCTAACCCTAACCCTAACCCTAACCCTAACCCTAACCCTAACCCTAACCCTAACCCTAACCCTAACCCTAACCCTAACCCTAACCCTAACCCTAACCCTAACCCTAACCCTAACCCTAACCCTAACCCTAACCCTAACCCTAACCCTAACCCTAACCCTAACCCTAACCCTAACCCTAACCCTAACCCTAACCCTAACCCTAACCCTAACCCTAACCCTAACCCTAACCCTAACCCTAACCCTAACCCTAACCCTAACCCTAACCCTAACCCTAACCCTAACCCTAACCCTAACCCTAACCCTAACCCTAACCCTAACCCTAACCCTAACCCTAACCCTAACCCTAACCCTAACCCTAACCCTAACCCTAACCCTAACCCTAACCCTAACCCTAACCCTAACCCTAACCCTAACCCTAACCCTAACCCTAACCCTAACCCTAACCCTAACCCTAACCCTAACCCTAACCCTAACCCTAACCCTAACCCTAACCCTAACCCTAACCCTAACCCTAACCCTAACCCTAACCCTAACCCTAACCCTAACCCTAACCCTAACCCTAACCCTAACCCTAACCCTAACCCTAACCCTAACCCTAACCCTAACCCTAACCCTAACCCTAACCCTAACCCTAACCCTAACCCTAACCCTAACCCTAACCCTAACCCTAACCCTAACCCTAACCCTAACCCTAACCCTAACCCTAACCCTAACCCTAACCCTAACCCTAACCCTAACCCTAACCCTAACCCTAACCCTAACCCTAACCCTAACCCTAACCCTAACCCTAACCCTAACCCTAACCCTAACCCTAACCCTAACCCTAACCCTAACCCTAACCCTAACCCTAACCCTAACCCTAACCCTAACCCTAACCCTAACCCTAACCCTAACCCTAACCCTAACCCTAACCCTAACCCTAACCCTAACCCTAACCCTAACCCTAACCCTAACCCTAACCCTAACCCTAACCCTAACCCTAACCCTAACCCTAACCCTAACCCTAACCCTAACCCTAACCCTAACCCTAACCCTAACCCTAACCCTAACCCTAACCCTAACCCTAACCCTAACCCTAACCCTAACCCTAACCCTAACCCTAACCCTAACCCTAACCCTAACCCTAACCCTAACCCTAACCCTAACCCTAACCCTAACCCTAACCCTAACCCTAACCCTAACCCTAACCCTAACCCTAACCCTAACCCTAACCCTAACCCTAACCCTAACCCTAACCCTAACCCTAACCCTAACCCTAACCCTAACCCTAACCCTAACCCTAACCCTAACCCTAACCCTAACCCTAACCCTAACCCTAACCCTAACCCTAACCCTAACCCTAACCCTAACCCTAACCCTAACCCTAACCCTAACCCTAACCCTAACCCTAACCCTAACCCTAACCCTAACCCTAACCCTAACCCTAACCCTAACCCTAACCCTAACCCTAACCCTAACCCTAACCCTAACCCTAACTAACCCTAACCCTAACCCTAACCCTAACCCTAACCCTAACCCTAACCCTAACCCTAACCCTAACCCTAACCCTAACCCTAACCCTAACCCTAACCCTAACCCTAACCCTAACCCTAACCCTAACCCCTAACCCTAACCCTAACCCTAACCCCTAACCCTAACCCTAACCCTAACCCTAACCCTAACCCTAACCCTAACCCTAACCCTAACCCTAACCCTAACCCTAACCCTAACCCTAACCCTAACCCTAACCCTAACCCTAACCCTAACCCTAACCCTAACCCTAACCCTAACCCTAACCCTAACCCTAACCCTAACCCTAACCCTAACCCTAACCCTAACCCTAACCCTAACCCTAACCCTAACCCTAACCCTAACCCTAACCCTAACCCTAACCCTAACCCTAACCCTAACCCTAACCCTAACCCTAACCCTAACCCTAACCCTAACCCTAACCCTACCCTAACCCTAACCCTAACCCTAACCCTAACCCTAACCCTAACCCTAACCCTAACCCTAACCCTAACCCTAACCCTAACCCTAACCCTAACCCTAACCCTAACCCTAACCCTAACCCTAACCCTAACCCTAACCCTAACCCTAACCCTAACCCTAACCCTAACCCTAACCCTAACCCTAACCCTAACCCTAACCCTAACCCTAACCCTAACCCTAACCCTAACCCTAACCCTAACCCTAACCCTAACCCTAACCCTAACCCTAACCCTAACCCTAACCCTAACCCTAACCCTAACCCTAACCCTAACCCTAACCCTAACCCTAACCCTAACCCTAACCCTAACCCTAACCCTAACCCTAACCCTAACCCTAACCCTAACCCTAACCCTAACCCTAACCCTAACCCTAACCCTAACCCTAACCCTAACCCTAACCCTAACCCTAACCCTAACCCTAACCCTAACCCTAACCCTAACCCTAACCCTAACCCTAACCCTAACCCTAACCCTAACCCTAACCCTAACCCTAACCCTAACCCTAACCCTAACCCTAACCCTAACCCTAACCCTAACCCTAACCCTAACCCTAACCCTAACCCTAACCCTAACCCTAACCCTAACCCTAACCCTAACCCTAACCCTAACCCTAACCCTAACCCTAACCCTAACCCTAACCCTAACCCTAACCCTAACCCTAACCCTAACCCTAACCCTAACCCTAACCCTAACCCTAACCCTACCCTAACCCTAACCCTAACCCTAACCCTAACCCTAACCCTAACCCTAACCCTAACCCTAACCCTAACCCTAACCCTAACCCTAACCCTAACCCTAACCCTAACCCTAACCCTAACCCTAACCCTAACCCTAACCCTAACCCTAACCCTAACCCTAACCCTAACCCTAACCCTAACCCTAACCCTAACCCTAACCCTAACCCTAACCCTAACCCTAACCCTAACCCTAACCCTAACCCTAACCCTAACCCTAACCCTAACCCTAACCCTAACCTAACCCTAACCCTAACCCTAACCCTAACCCTAACCCTAACCCTAACCCTAACCCTAACCCTAACCCTAACCCTAACCCTAACCCTAACCCTAACCCTAACCCTAACCCTAACCCTAACCCTAACCCTAACCCTAACCCTAACCCTAACCCTAACCCTAACCCTAACCCTAACCCTAACCCTAACCCTAACCCTAACCCTAACCCTAACCCTAACCCTAACCCTAACCCTAACCCTAACCCTAACCCTAACCCTAACCCTAACCCTAACCCTAACCCTAACCCTAACCCTAACCCTAACCCTAACCCTAACCCTAACCCTAACCCTAACCCTAACCCTAACCCTAACCCTAACCCTAACCCTAACCCTAACCCTAACCCTAACCCTAACCCTAACCCTAACCCTAACCCTAACCCTAACCCTAACCCTAACCCTAACCCTAACCCTAACCCTAACCCTAACCCTAACCCTAACCCTAACCCTAACCCTAACCCTAACCCTAACCCTAACCCTAACCCTAACCCTAACCCTAACCCTAACCCTAACCCTAACCCTAACCCTAACCCTAACCCTAACCCTAACCCTAACCCTAACCCTAACCCTAACCCTAACCCTAACCCTAACCCTAACCCTAACCCTAACCCTAACCCTAACCCTAACCCTAACCCTAACCCTAACCCTAACCCTAACCCTAACCCTAACCCTAACCCTAACCCTAACCCTAACCCTAACCCTAACCCTAACCCTAACCCTAACCCTAACCCTAACCCTAACCCTAACCCTAACCCTAACCCTAACCCTAACCCTAACCCTAACCCTAACCCTAACCCTAACCCTAACCCTAACCCTAACCCTAACCCTAACCCTAACCCTAACCCTAACCCTAACCCTAACCCTAACCCTAACCCTAACCCTAACCCTAACCCTAACCCTAACCCTAACCCTAACCCT
>NW_024871565.1:15000-26851 GCF_019054845.1 Dipodomys spectabilis | reverse complement strand
CTCACTCACTCACTCACTCACTCACTCACTCACACACAGTAAGGCCCAAAAGACAGGATAGATACTTTTAGGGGGAGAAACACCCACCGAGGCAAGGCCCAATGGTTATGTGCCCAGAAATGAAAGTGAAACCTTGAAAACACGCAGAGGAAAAAGAAACAAAGTAAACTCTCTACCTTGAGCCTGTAGTAGGGTTTAAGAGATGATTCTGTTGGTTTCCCATGCATGCATGGGGGGGGGGGGTGGTGGTTTGACCCATGCTCTGTTTCTTTTTAAAATTTACTTCCCTCCCCGGTGTAAGTTTCCTCCTTTCTTTGAGGAAACTCTTTGCTCCGTTCCCACAGTATACTCATTGTTTGGGCAAAAGCTCAGAGGAAGGGAGCTGCTCTTTTCCCTTCCACCACCCACCCCCACCTATTAGTTTTCTTTCCTAATAACTATTCGTTTATGAGGGACTGAAAAGTGAAGAAAATAGGATGTGTATGTGACTTCACTGGAGCCATTCATTAGGAAGCTGTCCGGCTGTCTTGTCTCTGAATTCCTGGTGGTGCTTTCCCAGGCCTCATTTCCCCCTGGAAATTATCCTGCTTGCCTCTGTGTTCAATTCTGGGAAGGAAGATAGGCCGAGATAAGGCAACATCTTGGCACAAAGCTGAACACACGGCCACCTCGCCTCACGGGTACAGAGCCTAATCACCCTACCCGGAGGGTCCTCTGTCAATAGTTTCTTAGAACGATTTTTATTAGTTTAGTGGCCCTACTGAGGTTGAAATTCAAGGCCTCAACTCAGGCAGGCCGGCTCGGGTGTGCGTGTTTGTTTCTTCTTCTTTCTCCTCCCCCCCTCCCCCCCCCCCCCCCCCCCGCCGCCAGGGCGCTTAAATCGTTGCCATGACGACATTTACAAGACAAAGGAAAGTTGCATGAAGTTCCTGAGTTGACTGGGGCTCCAGGCTTAAACCAGCCCACCCCACCCCCGCCCCCGCCCTGCCCTGAGTCCGCTGCGAAACACTCCTGCGGGGTGGGGAGGGGCGCCCAGCCCTCAGCTCCTGTAACTTCATTAGCGCGCGGGGTGGGGGGGGGGAGTGAATCAGCCTCCCCTCCCCCTCCCCGTCTTTACAAAAGTGGCCTCTTTTGCCCTTGGGCAGGAAAAGCCTGCGCGCTCTCTCTCGGGTCTTTTTCTGCTGGGACCCTCCCTGCCTACCACCAGCAGCCACTGACTTCCTGCAAGATGGAGTTGTCAGACTGCTTCCACCCGCCCGCTGCCAGTAGTATGCCTCCCGCCCAAGCCCGCCAGGGACAGAATGGGAGGGGCGGGCGGGGAAGCTGGCATGCTTGCCTGTGCTCTGCCCTCTGCCCCTCCGGGAGGCATGACTGTGACCGTGGGATGTCCCCGTGGCCGACCCCTAAGCTCCCACCCTCTGGACGGAGGAGAGTGAGGGGGAAAAAGGAGTTCAGGAGTCTTGTCTCCCCTCCATCTTCCCGCCTAGGTCAGGCCAGGATCTGCCTCTCTTCTCCCTGTCCCTGTTCCCCGTTCCTCTAAAGGAGTGACTGGAGAAACTGTCCGTCTGTGTTTGTGATTGTGATTAACATCGCAAAAACCTTCAAAGAATCTCAGATCGGTTAGAAGCCCGTTGGGTTTCACTTCTCAGGCGTGAGGGGTTGTTATCTCCCCCGCCCTCTCTCTTGATTTTTTTTTTTACAAATTGTTAGGGAAATGGTGACATACAGAACGGTTAAAGTATGCCAGTCCGCACCGGTGGCTCGCGTCTGTAATCCTAGCTGCTCAGGAGGCTGAGAGCTGAGGATCACGGTTCAAAGCCAGCCAGGGCAGGAAAGTCACCAGACTCTTATCTCCAATAAGGCACTGGAAAATCGGAAGTGGCGCTGTGGCTCAAGCGGTAGAGCGCTCGCTTTGAGCTGAAGAGTTTAGGGACAGCACCCAGGCCCAGAGTTTAAGAAACACCACCGACCCCCCCCCCCAAAAAAAAAAGGATAGGAAAGATTACATTACATAAGTGGGGTAGGAAGAGTACATTTTTTTTTAATTAATAAGTTTTTTTTTTGTTTTTGTTTTTGTTTTTTTTCTCGTGGGGCTTGAACTCTGGGCTTGGGCGCTATCCTGCCCGGGCTGGCTTTGAACCGCGATCCTCAGATCTCAGCCTCCTGAGTAGCTAGGATTACAGGCGTGAGCCACCGGCGCCCGGCTAATGAGTTGTTTTAATTGTGAAAATACTTACAGAGTGGTTACAATGACAGGAGCAAGAGCAAGGAAATGAGTACATTTCTTATCAAGCATTGCTGCCTCCTCCTTTGTTTCCATTCCTGCCCTCCCATTTCCCCCCACCCCCAAAAAAAGAGTACATTTTTTTTGGACAATGTCACCCCTTCCCTGGCTCTCTCACAGATTTTCCCTCCCTCAAGTTCTGTTTGTTCCCCAGCCACAGGTTGTGTGTCAACATAGTGTCTAGTGAGTGCCACTGTTGCACTTCTTCATCCTGGGTCCCTCCATTTCTTGCCCCTCCCGGAAATAGATGAAGGAAGAAACAATGGGGGGGGGGGGAGAGAAAACAAAATAACGTCGATGATAACAAACACAAAGAAAGGGGAAGACTTCTTATATGATCAGAGGTATATAGGCATTGCACTTTGGTGAGCCTCATGTCTTCAATTAAGCAACCCAAAGGCCAGAAGTGGAGTTTTGGCTCAAATGGCAGACTGCCAGTCTCTCTGTTTTCTTTTTTTGGCACGGGGTAGGGGGTGTCCGGTCGTGGGCCTGAACTCTGGGCCTGGGCGCTGTCCCTCAGCTCTTCAGGTTAAGGCTAGCACTCTACCACTTGAGCCACAATGCCACTTCCGGCTTTTTTCTGCTTATGTGGTGCTGAGGAATCGAATCCGGGGCCTCATGCACGCAAGGCAAGCGCTCTACCACTGAGCCACCTTGCCAGCCCCAGAGTGCCAGTCTTGAGCACAAGAGCCACGGGACAGCACTCAGGCTCTGAGTTCAAGTCCCAGGATTGGGGCGTGCACACACACACCCTGCACCCCTTGATCTTTGCTGCTGTTTCCTACCACACAGACACAGGCACGCATGGCAGCATGTGATCTACCTCTTCCCCTCCCCCCCCACACACTTTGCACTGCCACCACCGCCGCCGCCGCCACCAACTATAGCAACAGACTTCCTAGGCTTCCCCTCCGCGCCCGCCACCCTCCCCCCCCCCCCCCCCCGGCCCCTAGTTTAGATCGATGAACCAAAGTGTCCCCACTGCACGTTCGGCTCTGGCAAATATCAGATAGGATTACAGTGATGAGGAGAGAGGCGAGACCCGCCATGGATTGACTGTAGATCCCAGAGGACAGAATGCCAGCCCAGGCCCATTCATGGGTCAAGCCAGGAAAATGTTTTTTGGTTTTGTTTTTGTTTTTCATTTGCGGTCTCTCTCCACACCCGGTGTGCTTTGTCTGTCTGTCTCTCTGTGCGATAGGGGTTTGCCATTCATGACCTGTGTGGGCGGGGATGCTGGGGCGTGTGTGTGTGTGTGTGTGTGTGTGTGTGTGTGTCTGTGTGTGTCTGTGTGTGTGTGTGTGCGTGCGTGCGTGTGTGTGTGTGTGTGTGTGTGTGTGTGTGTGTGTGTGCGCGCGCGCGGGTGAGGGGGAGGTGTTCCTTCCTCACAAGACCTTCCTAAAGTGTCGGTTCGGTCTGGATCGATCTTGGGCCTGACGTTGTTTTTCCTTGTTTCGGGGTGCCACCTACTGGACACCGTGTGGAGTGACAGGGAGTGATTCGGGGCTGATGGCGGAGGCTGGCGACTCTCGCGAGAGTCTCGCAGACTCTCGCGAGAGTCGCGATGAGGTATCGCCGGCTCTCTTCTGCGGCTTTATTTACAACAAAACAAAATGAAACCACAGCAAACAAGGAAATTTTCTTGAAGGGAGGGCCGAGCGGAGGGGGAGGGGGGCCCGCAGGGGGTGTTTCTTTTCGTTATTTTCTGGACACGGAATTCGTTTGGATATTACGTCTTATGAGCGAACTGTACCAGTTTATTTACGGTTGTAATTTATATACAGTAACACAAATGTCTTTACGTCAGTATTATGAAAAAGGGTCCCACGGCTGCAGTGGGTGAAAGATTGAGACGGGAACATTTCTCAAGGAGTGCCAAGAAAATGGAAAACAGGCAATGCAATAGTTCAGGGAGAGTTATAAATATCAAGTGCTGCCCTAGGTGAAATTTCATGCAAATGTCCTCACCCACTCAGGCAAACTTTTTATATAGGTATCAGAATAAAATTTCTTGAACTATATAGACTTTTATTCACTTGATTTCCCTTAAGTAAGTTAAAATAACTGGCTGTTGACAGGGCACATCTGGATATTTCTATCGGTCCCATAGAGATAATCTGTTAAATTTTAGAACACGGTAGATTATATTTGCTATTTCCCCAAATGGACTTTACAAAGCCATCCGTGGCCCCAAAGATGTATCTGGACCTCTCATCATGTGTGACTAAATAGGCCTCAGTGAATTAAGCTGAGAAAGCTGCAAAACAAAGCAGATCACTTCAGTTATGGAACATGAAGAGAACAAAAGTAGCTTTATGCCACTGGATCTTTAGTGAGAAGATAGAATAAAAAGAAGAAAAAAATATTGGAGGATGCAATATAAACCAATTGAAACGTTTCCAACCGATGATCTGGCTTTGAAGTGGCTATTTACTGGTGTGGTCCTAGACCATGGTGTCCAGAAGGATACATCAATGTGTTTTGAAAGATCCTAAACCAAATATACTTGTAATAATGACAGGTACGTTTCTGTCCTCCTAATTCCAGCTTTAATCCTAACACGTCCGGTTGTGATAATACGTTCACAGTCGTGCCACTTAGGGATATCACGTCTTATGTCTTCTCTGCAATATCTTAAATGCTCAGAGAAGTTACACCTTCTGACAAAAGGACGTTATGTGTGTCACCCGCACGGGGACACACACACACACTCTGTTTGCCCGGAGTGCTGTGTAGCTTACCATGTCCAGTTATAGTTTAGGTCTAGCATCCACATAGGAGGGAAAACACGTGCCGTGCCGTTGGTCGGTCGGTCGGTCGGTCTGTCTGTCTGTCTTTCCGCCGGTCTGTCTTCCCCTGGCATCACCTGTTCTAGGTTCTTCTCCGCCGCCGGCAACCCCCTCCCCCCCCCCCCCCCCCCCGCCCCTCGCGCTCCTAGTCCGTCGATCTACTTCCCCTCTGTCTGACATAATCTTATTCTTATTCTTTGGGGAATGGATGAATAAACTTTTACCTTGTGGATATTGTACACACACCGTAACGTGTGTGTGTGTGTGTGTGTGTGTGTGTGTGTGTGTGTGTGTGTGTGTGTGTGTGTTGACGGAATAGAGTGTTTGCCATGCCTGAACCCCTGGCTCTGCCTCTCTACCCGTCTGTGATGCGATGTGTGTGCTGGGGCACTTGTGCCTGCGTATGTTCCCAGTGCGAACTCCAAAGAGAAGTACGCCCGCCGGGCCTGTGGGTTCTAACCATGCTTCACCCCCGGGCGATAGGATCGCCCCTCTGACTGACGCCTCCACTCTGTTTGGGCCGGGGCCCCTCGTCTCTCCCTGTGTTTCCTCCTAGGGTTCCCTACCTGCCCTCCCCCCAGCCCCGCACACACACACACACACACACACACACACACACACACACACACACACACACACACACTGTGCACCGCCACGCTCGGGTCCAGGTCCTCCACCACAGGCATGTGAGTGATGATGCCTCTACCCTCCGACACCTGTGTGTAGGGTTTAGATTCATCGCCTCATGCCCCGAATCCTGCTCCAGAGAGAGAGTGGCAGAGCCTATTAGAAAAGGCTAGCTGTCTGGACAGGCTAGAGTACGAACCGGTGAGAAGGTCGTTCCGTCCGGTGCGGTGCCCGGGGGATAAGCGTCACACGGGTGCCACCTCCCCTTCCTTCCCCACCCAGCCAGCAGCGGCTCTCGTTTGGCTTTCCTGTCATTCGGTGATGGGTGAGTGGACTCACGCTTCCCATTGCACGGTCACCGTGGTTTTCCAGACCTGTGTGTGTGACGTAGCTACTCTCTGTGTGTTAGAAGAAACCTCTCTCTGGCCTTCCCCCTGCCCTTTCCCTGCCTGTGAGGGGTGGCGGGTGGGGGCGGGGGGAGGGAGTGTGTTGTGGGGCGGGCGAGGAGCGGACTTTCACAAGTGAGCGGGGTGCCTCCCGACGGCTCGTCTCTTGGTGGAGCCGACCCATCTTTGGGAGTTTTTTTTTTTTTTTTTTTTCTCTTTCTGGTTTCCATCTGGGGGAAAAAGAAAACAAAACGTACAAACAACCCCCCCCACTCCCCCCCCCCCAAAAAAAAAAAAAAAAAAGACGGGCAGGCAGACGGTGGGACGAGCGCTCACTTGCCCTTTTCTGGCCATGTTGGGCGGGGGTGGGGGGTCTTGCCACGGGCGGCGGAGGTCGTGCGGGTGGCCGGTTCGTTTTCTCTCGTGGTGCGGGCCTGCCGTCTTTGCCGCCCCTTCCTGCTTGGGACCGATCCCAGCTTCCCGGTTCTCGGGTTCGGGCCGCTCTGTTCGGGCGAATCTCGTCCTGGTTCCTGGTTTCACTTTGGTCGCTGGCGGCGGCGGCGGCGGCGGCGGCGGCGGCGGCGGCGGCGGCGGCGGCGGCTCGATCTCGGTCTAGGTCTCTGGTGGCTCTGGTGTCGTTCGTGAGGTCGCAGAGAGGACCCGGCTGCAGGTCCTGACCTAGGTTGTGCCACTCGGTGCGTGGCGGTGGTGAGTGAGGCGATTTGTTTCCGTGTTCTGTGTCTCCGGAGCTCAGAGCCGGCCGGCGCGCGCCGATCCGGGGTACGGCGGCTCGGTGGAGTCGGTCGTTGGAAGGCGGTTGTCGTGCTCCCCCTGGCGTCCGCTTTGATATGACAGTCCCCTCGTTCTCAGCCGAGCGAGCGAGTGGAGGAGGAGGAGGTCTGGCGGCAGCGAGCCGGGCGGAGGCCCGGCCTCTGCCGGGTGCCGGGCGCGACTGTCGCCGTGGTGTCGCTGTGGCGCCGGGGCGGCTGTTCTGTCGGACTTTGCGCCCGCAGGCGAGCGCGGGGTGGGGCCGTGCGTCGCCGCTCTCTCTTCGGTGCCCGGTCTGTGCGGGGGGTGGCAGCTTTGTCGGGTCGACCAGTAGTTCTGTCTGGGCCCGACGCCTTGTCCTCCTCCCCTCCCTGGACTCTGGTCTTTGAGGGCGAAAAAAGGAGAGTACGAGGGACGTCTCGGGAGTCGGGGGAGAGGGTCCCCGGGTGAGCCGATAGGTGGTGGGGCCGGTCCCGGCCCGGACTCGGACCCCCCCCCCCTCCCCGGAGTCACCTCCGAGTGAGCGCTTGGCGCGTGCCGGGCGCGAGGGCCTGGGTCGCCGGCCCCGTGTGGTCTCCCTCCACGGCCTCCTCCACGGCCCCGGAGGCCGGAGGACAGACCTCTCCGGCGGGAGGAGCCGTGGGCACGGCCGAGGCGAGCCTCGGGGCCGGGACCTACGCCCCCCCCATCCCCGACATAGGATGGTCGTCGGAGTCACCTCCGAGTGAGCGCTTGGCGCGTGCCGGGAGCGAGGGCCTGGGTCGCCGGCCCCGTGTGGCCTCCCTCCACGGCCTCCTCCACGGCCCCGGAGGCCGGAGGACAGACCTCTCCGGCGGGAGGAGCCGCGGGCACGGCCGAGGCGAGCCTCGGGGCCGGGACCTACCTACCATCTGCGGGGACTTGCCCGGTGGGCCCTGCGTAGGGGAAAACTCGAGGCGGAGGGAGCACCTCGGGAGTCGGGGACCCGAGCCCGGGAGTCCCGGGTGTGTGCGTGCTGGCGGCAGGGCGCTCACCACCGACCCCGCGCGGTGTGGGTGTGGTGGTTGGGTGCCTCTCGGAGTGGGTGCCTCGCGTCTGCCGGGGGAAGGCTCCCCGTACCGCCCGTGCGGTGAGCCCGTGCACACCCGGGGTGTGTGCCTGCGAGGTAGTGGGGCGGGAGCGTCCCTTGACCCCGCTCCCGCCCTGGCTCTTCGTCTGTCTTCGCCTTATGTGGTCGACCAGCTGTCCCTGAGAGTTCCGTGTCTGGCTCTGTTGGGGACGTGTTGGGGACAGGTGTCCCTGATGTGGTTTCCGAGAGGTCCCTGTCGCCAGCGAGTTGTCGCCCCTGCCTGACGACCTGGTTTTGGCGTGGTGACGTGAGGATTTTGTACCTGCAGGAGGGTGCTGGCATGCTGTGTCCCGGTGGCTGTCAGCGGGTCTCTGGGGGCTCTCTCGGATGCTGTGTGCCGGGCCTTTCCCGTCTCTTCCCGGTCCGGGTCCCCCTGTCCTTCCCCTCACACCCTGGGCTCCCGCTGCCCTGGGCAGGCCCTGTGTCCCTGTGGTGGCTCGTGGGTGTGGTGGTGGTTGGCGGCTGAGTGAGTCCCGTCGTCCTTGATCTCTCCCCCGCTCCCGGTGCCGGATTCTGGCCCTTGCCTCGGCACGCTGAGGAGGAGAGTGGTTGGTTGCCTGGGGTGTGCATAGGTAGGGCCCGCACGGTGTGCTTCCCTCGCCGTGGCCGGCTTGAGGAGGAAAAAGGGGGGGGGCCGCCGGCCGCCGAGTCCGGACTCTTGCGTGTGCGGCATCCCCGTTCTGCCGTTGGGCTCGCCCGACCTCCGTGACTTTTTTTTTTTTCCTTCCTCCTATCGCCCCTAGCTCCAACTCCCCCGACCTGCCGCTTCCCGATGGCGGGCCTGGTCGGCCGCTGAGCTGCGCTACCTCCCGAGCGCTGTCCGTGGCTTTTTTTCTTTTTCTTTTTTTTTTTTCTTTTGTTTTTCCTCCCTTTCTAGCTTCTTCGGTCCTGTGCCCGGCAGAGGTGTCCTGGTTATCCCGGGTGCCAGGGACGCTTAATCCCCGTGGTATTTTTTTCATTTTTTTTTTTTTTCTTTTTCTTTTTACCTCGCTCCTTACTCACGGAAGGGTGTCTGTCCTGGCTACGCTTTTATCCCCAGGCTGTTGGCCCTCTCAGGAGCCGAGCTTCCCTGGGCCACCGCCTCCCGAGTGCCGCGTGGCTGCCTTCTCCCACCCCCTCGGTGTGATTGATGTGGTGACGTTGCGATCTCCTTCGGGCCCGGGCCTAAGCTGCGCCAGGCGAGGGACGGACATTCATGGCGAATGGGACCGCTCTTCTCGTTCTGCCCGTGGGCCCCTGCCCTCACCCGTCCCACCGTGCCGGCGCCGGTGGTGTGCGGGGAGGCGGGGGTGCGGCAACCGGGCCCGGCTGCGCTCTCCCTGCCCTCGCCGTGAGGTCGGGGACTTGTACACGCTGGAGGAGGGGGGCGCCCTGATCTTGCTCCTCTCTTCCCGTGACTCGTTATCGGCACGGGGGTCGGCTCTCTCCGCGGAGAGGGAGGGTCGGTGCTCCGTGCTTGCCCGTGCTGTGTGGTGTGAAAAACCGCGCCTCGCGCTCTGCCCTCTTGCGGTGCTCCCGGAACGCTCCCGGTTGGTTCTCTCAGGTGCCTGAGGCTGAGTGGTGGTGTCGTTCCCGATCCTGGCGTTGTCCGCTGCCTTGTGCCAGCCTGCTGCCCGTGGTGTGTCCCGGCCGTCCTCGGGTTCGTGGGGCTTTTGTGCGAGTGAGAAGTTACCGTTGAGATTGACGTCTCTGCTTGGGGGGGGGGTCGAGGCGGTTCCCCAGAGGAGCGCTCTTCCCTTGTTGCGCTGGGCGGTGGCTTCCCCGCATGAGCTGCCGCCCTGGTCCTGGCTTGTCTTCCCTGCCGTGTCACCTGGCTTTCATCGCACCGGGGGACCTGAGATGTTGCAGTGGGAGGCGAGCGGGGCCCGTGCGGGCTTCCCGCCCGTGTGCGCGACTTTGCTCTGGCCCCGCACGGCAAGGCCGACCGACCAGGGTTGGTGTTGCTGCTGCCGCAGACCCCCCCTGTGCCCCACCCCTCCCTGCCCCCCGTGGTGGGAAGGATGGACGCCTCTGATGTGTGCTGGTTCCCGGCGGGGTTCCCGTCGGGGTTGGGTGCGGGCCACCCTCAGAGTGAGGAGAGGTTCTCTAGCGATCCTCGTTCGGGAAGCGGCGTGCGCTGCTGGGTTGGCGGGGGCCCGCCCCCGATGGGCTCCCGCGGCCCTGCCGCTCCCTGCCCCGCTTTTGAGCGCTAGTGGCTGCCCGCGTCGGTAAACTGCGTGCCCGCGCCTCCCCCCTCCGAGCTGGGGGAGGGTCCCGCGGGACCTCTCCCGGGCCGTCGTCTGGTGTGGTGAGTGGAGGACGTTCCCGATCCGTCCCCGCCCCTGCCTCGCGTGCGGTGTGTCGAGTGGCGGAGCCTGGAGCCCGTGCCGGGTCGCGATGCGAGGGCGTGTGGTGTGTGGCTTCCCGGCCTCGTGCTTGGGTTGCCGTGGGGTTTTTGGGGGTCCCGTCCCCCTCCCCCTCCGGCCCCTGGCGACGCTGTTCCCGAGCGTCTGTGTGGGCCGCCGCCCGTTGGCGACGACGGCGCCGTGCGGGCGCTGGGCCCCGCGGTGTTCCGGGGCCGCCGTGCCCGTGGTGGTGCGCCGCTCGGGGGGGTTCTGGCCCCCCGGAGCCGAGGATCCCGGTGTGTGTGGGCCCTTGCTCACGCGGCCGAAAAAGAGGCGGTCGATGATGGGTGCTGTGCCCGGCGGTGTGGTGTGGATGGAGGCGGTGGGGCCCTGCTGGCGCGGGCGGCTCCGCGGGCGTTCACGGGGTCTTTGAGGTGTGTGCGAGAGCTGCCTTTACCCTCTCGGGCCTCTTTTGGGGGGGCCCGCCGCTGCCGCGGTGGGGGTTTCCGGTCCGCTGGTCGGCCGGCTCGGTGTCCCAGGCGTTGCGCGGGACCGCCCCGGAGTTGGGGGTGGTGAGATCCCGCGTTCGTTTACCTGGCGTGCCGGCTGTGCCCGGAAAGGTCCCACCTCCCCGTTGGTCTGCGGCTGCGCCACCCGCCCGTGTGAGGGGGTGGCCGCTCGCTCACTCGCCTCTCGCCCCGGTGACCCGACCCGGTGACCCTCCCGCTGCTCTTCTTGTTGTGCTTCCGGCGTGCCCTCCTCACCCGCATCAGCCTTCCGCGATCCTCGCCGGTTTGGCCTGGTGGCCGGCCACCGGCGGACGGTCGAGTCGGGCGTTGTGTTGGTGTTCTCTTGGGGGGGGGGACGGCGCTCAGCTCGTGAGGCTGCTCCCCCGGTGTGGGGGAGGCACGTCGTCGCGGCGGCGGTGGCTTTTGAAGGGTCTTCCCGGATCGGTTTTGCTCACGACGAGGGTTCCTGCCAGCGGGACCGCCGGTACGCCACGGGGGCGATGGTGGTGAGATTCCCGCGTGCGTCCCTCGCTCGGGAGTTGGCCGTCCGAGGGGCCCGAAGCCGGCGTCACGACGTGCCTCCTCCCGCTGGGTGCCGCCTCGCGTGCCTGCGCGATGTTGTCCCGGGTTCCCGCGCCTCCCTCCCGCTTTGCCGTGCGTAGGCTTGCCCGCATCGCATCGTCTCCTCCGTCTCGAGCCGTGTGGCTTCGTCCCCGCCCCTGTCCCGGATCCGGGGTGTTGTGCTCTCTCGGCGTGTCGCCGCCGCGTGCCCGGCGCGACCCCGGTTCCCGTGCCTGGCCCTGTCCGCTCTGTGCCGGCGGTGTCCGCGTGTGAGCGTGCTCGCGTGCGTTGGGTTTGGTGTCGCCCGCCTCCCGGGGTCCCTGCCGCCGCCTCCGGCCGCCGCCGTTGGCCGGTGACTTGTCGCCGACGGGTCGTCGCCGCGGACCCCCGACCCCCTGCCGGCACCGCCGGTCCGCGGCGGCGCGGGTCGCTGTGCGCTCGGCCCCCGCGTCCGTGCGAGTGAGTGAATTCGGGCCGGCTTCTGAGGGAGGTTGG
>NW_024871565.1:0-2500 GCF_019054845.1 Dipodomys spectabilis | reverse complement strand
GCGCGGTTTCTTTTTCATGCATTTCATGAGAGAAAACTGCAATTCACAAAACCACCACTAGATGGCGCGCGTTCGCCGTCGACAAGGTGGATGGGGCGGCGGGAGGGGCAAAACACGGGTCGGGTCAGTCACTCGCTCAGTCGGTCAGTCCTCGCCTACCCGGTAGTGGGTAGTGAGAGTTCTGACATACACATACATATAGGTTGTTATAATTCATTATTATCGTCATTTGCTTTTCCTTTTTCCTTTTGGCCTAGTCCTGGGGCTTGGGCTCCGGGCCTGAGCACTGTCCCTGAGTTTCTTTATGCTCAAGGTCACTGCTCTACCACTCGAGCCCCTTCTGGCTTGTTCTGTTTAGGTGGTACTGAGGAATTGAACCCAGGGCTTCAAGCATTCCCAGCCCAGTCCACCTCTGGGATTCCCCCCCCCCCCCCCCCCCCGCACCGGGTTCTGCCCGCCCGGAACCAGAGGTACGGTACTGTCCTCTGCGAGCTCGTGCTCTTGCATGACGACACGGTAGTACTAATTCAGCCCCGAGGAAATCTTCACTAGGGCATTTTCCCCCAAGTCCACCTCCACTTCTGGCGTTTTGGGTGACCCATCGAGATGAAGAGTCTCAAATGGACTTTCCTGCCCGGGCGGGCTATGAACCACTATCCTCAGGTCTCAGCCCCCTCGCTCAGCACCTCAGACGGATGATGGGCAGTGAGCCACTGCTGCCACCGGCACCACCCGGCCGGTGAGCCTTTGCCTGGGGATTTTCTTTACCGACCGGCCGAAAGGTTTCGTGCCCTACCTGTCTTATGGATAAGTTTGCTCTGTTTTCGGTCTTATTTTTGTCCTCATGGACATCCTTCCTTCCCAAGGAAAAGGGGCCTCGGCTCGGGGAGAGAGTCAATTCCTGAGGCCAGACAATCCATAGGAGGAACTTTCTGCCACAGTGTGGTGTGGTGTGGTGTGGTGTGGTGTGGTGTGGTGTGGCAGCTCAGATATCACAAGGACTGCCATCTCGTGTGCAGGATACCCGGGGAGGGGAACTGCGGGGTGGGGGTGAGCAGAGGCATTTTCTCCTTCCGGAAACCAGATGATGATTGAATAAAATTAGCCATCCATCCTTGAGACATTCTCAAGGAGGTGGGCTGGGAATGTGTCTGGGTTGGTAGACAGCTTCCCCTAAAAACTCGGGCCTAAATGGCGGCGGCGGCATCCATCTTGTTCACAGACCGAGTGTCCACGTTGAAAATGAGAGTCTCTTCTGGGACGCTGGTTCCTGCTCCCTCCTTCCTTCTTCCAAGGAAGAAGTTGCCGCTGGCGGGTGGGTTCCAGGCTGGCAAGCAGAGTAAGCAGAGCCCCGCTGGAGTCCACAAGGAAAAGCAAGACCGAGGGGAGGCGGGGAGGCGGGGAGGCGGGGAGGCGGGGAGGGGGGACACAGAGACAGACAGGAGACAGAGAGGCAGAGAGAAAGAGACAGAGACAGAGACAGAGACAGAGAGAGACAGAGACCCAGCGACCGACGGAAAGACACACAGGGGAAGAGATGGAGGGGGAGCGAGAGATCCACAAGTCCAACTAGGTCCCCTGAACGAATCATCGACAGACAGACAGACACACTGACAGACAGACAGACAGACGGACACACACACACACACACACACACGGACACACACACACACACACACACACACACACACACACACACACACACACACACACACACAGAGGCAGACAAGAGGGAGATGGAGAGATGGAGGGGGAGCGAGAGATCCACAAATCTAACTACACCAACTGAATAATCAGACAGACAGACAGACAGACAGACAGACAGACACACACACACACACACACACACACACACACACACACACACACACACACCACACCGACACACAGGCAGACAGAGGGAGAGATGGGGAGTATAACTAGATCACCTGAATCAACAAACAGGAACAGGCACACATGCCCCCACCACACACACACACACACACACACACACAGAGGCAAAGACAAGAGACCGACACACAGACAGGCAGAGAGGGGGAGACATGGAGGGGGAGCCCTAGAGACCCATCAGTGTGACTGACTAGATCACCTGAATAAATTTATTCCTTCCCTGCCCTGCCCTCATGTATGAAGGTAGACGATTGGTATGGAGTTCTTCTTGTCACCAAACACAGGTGAGGGCTAGTGACTTTTTACCCTTCCATGTAGGGACTCTTCCCTTAGGACCCTTGATTTTGATCATTGAATGAGAATTTCTGGAGGAGTCACTCTGGTGGAGTTTTATGGAGTAAGCAATCAGGCAACCAGACAACCATACAACCCGACCACAAAAAAAAAAAAAAAAAAAAGCAGACACAGACAGACAGACAAGACAGACAGAGAGACCCACACAGCTCCTGACTTCATGGGTGTTTTCAGGGTTAAAGTGGGGGGTCGGGGGGAATGTGGCAACTGAATTATGCACAGATAGTTGTTTTATCTTTGCTCCAATCTCAACTCT
>NW_024871564.1:2500-12500 GCF_019054845.1 Dipodomys spectabilis | reverse complement strand
GTTAGGGTTAGGGTTAGGGTTAGGGTTAGGGTTAGGGTTAGGGTTAGGGTTAGGGTTAGGGTTAGGGTTAGGGTTAGGGTTAGGGTTAGGGTTAGGGTTAGGGTTAGGGTTAGGGTTAGGGTTAGGGTTAGGGTTAGGGTTAGGGTTAGGGTTAGGGTTAGGGTTAGGGTTAGGGTTAGGGTTAGGGTTAGGGTTAGGGTTAGGGTTAGGGTTAGGGTTAGGGTTAGGGTTAGGGTTAGGGTTAGGGTTAGGGTTAGGGTTAGGGTTAGGGTTAGGGTTAGGGTTAGGGTTAGGGTTAGGGTTAGGGTTAGGGTTAGGGTTAGGGTTAGGGTTAGGGTTAGGGTTAGGGTTAGGGTTAGGGTTAGGGTTAGGGTTAGGGTTAGGGTTAGGGTTAGGGTTAGGGTTAGGGTTAGGGTTAGGGTTAGGGTTAGGGTTAGGGTTAGGGTTAGGGTTAGGGTTAGGGTTAGGGTTAGGGTTAGGGTTAGGGTTAGGGTTAGGGTTAGGGTTAGGGTTAGGGTTAGGGTTAGGGTTAGGGTTAGGGTTAGGGTTAGGGTTAGGGTTAGGGTTAGGGTTAGGGTTAGGGTTAGGGTTAGGGTTAGGGTTAGGGTTAGGGTTAGGGTTAGGGTTAGGGTTAGGGTTAGGGTTAGGGTTAGGGTTAGGGTTAGGGTTAGGGTTAGGGTTAGGGTTAGGGTTAGGGTTAGGGTTAGGGTTAGGGTTAGGGTTAGGGTTAGGGTTAGGGTTAGGGTTAGGGTTAGGGTTAGGGTTAGGGTTAGGGTTAGGGTTAGGGTTAGGGTTAGGGTTAGGGTTAGGGTTAGGGTTAGGGTTAGGGTTAGGGTTAGGGTTAGGGTTAGGGTTAGGGTTAGGGTTAGGGTTAGGGTTAGGGTTAGGGTTAGGGTTAGGGTTAGGGTTAGGGTTAGGGTTAGGGTTAGGGTTAGGGTTAGGGTTAGGGTTAGGGTTAGGGTTAGGGTTAGGGTTAGGGTTAGGGTTAGGGTTAGGGTTAGGGTTAGGGTTAGGGTTAGGGTTAGGGTTAGGGTTAGGGTTAGGGTTAGGGTTAGGGTTAGGGTTAGGGTTAGGGTTAGGGTTAGGGTTAGGGTTAGGGTTAGGGTTAGGGTTAGGGTTAGGGTTAGGGTTAGGGTTAGGGTTAGGGTTAGGGTTAGGGTTAGGGTTAGGGTTAGGGTTAGGGTTAGGGTTAGGGTTAGGGTTAGGGTTAGGGTTAGGGTTAGGGTTAGGGTTAGGGTTAGGGTTAGGGTTAGGGTTAGGGTTAGGGTTAGGGTTAGGGTTAGGGTTAGGGTTAGGGTTAGGGTTAGGGTTAGGGTTAGGGTTAGGGTTAGGGTTAGGGTTAGGGTTAGGGTTAGGGTTAGGGTTAGGGTTAGGGTTAGGGTTAGGGTTAGGGTTAGGGTTAGGGTTAGGGTTAGGGTTAGGGTTAGGGTTAGGGTTAGGGTTAGGGTTAGGGTTAGGGTTAGGGTTAGGGTTAGGGTTAGGGTTAGGGTTAGGGTTAGGGTTAGGGTTAGGGTTAGGGTTAGGGTTAGGGTTAGGGTTAGGGTTAGGGTTAGGGTTAGGGTTAGGGTTAGGGTTAGGGTTAGGGTTAGGGTTAGGGTTAGGGTTAGGGTTAGGGTTAGGGTTAGGGTTAGGGTTAGGGTTAGGGTTAGGGTTAGGGTTAGGGTTAGGGTTAGGGTTAGGGTTAGGGTTAGGGTTAGGGTTAGGGTTAGGGTTAGGGTTAGGGTTAGGGTTAGGGTTAGGGTTAGGGTTAGGGTTAGGGTTAGGGTTAGGGTTAGGGTTAGGGTTAGGGTTAGGGTTAGGGTTAGGGTTAGGGTTAGGGTTAGGGTTAGGGTTAGGGTTAGGGTTAGGGTTAGGGTTAGGGTTAGGGTTAGGGTTAGGGTTAGGGTTAGGGTTAGGGTTAGGGTTAGGGTTAGGGTTAGGGTTAGGGTTAGGGTTAGGGTTAGGGTTAGGGTTAGGGTTAGGGTTAGGGTTAGGGTTAGGGTTAGGGTTAGGGTTAGGGTTAGGGTTAGGGTTAGGGTTAGGGTTAGGGTTAGGGTTAGGGTTAGGGTTAGGGTTAGGGTTAGGGTTAGGGTTAGGGTTAGGGTTAGGGTTAGGGTTAGGGTTAGGGTTAGGGTTAGGGTTAGGGTTAGGGTTAGGGTTAGGGTTAGGGTTAGGGTTAGGGTTAGGGTTAGGGTTAGGGTTAGGGTTAGGGTTAGGGTTAGGGTTAGGGTTAGGGTTAGGGTTAGGGTTAGGGTTAGGGTTAGGGTTAGGGTTAGGGTTAGGGTTAGGGTTAGGGTTAGGGTTAGGGTTAGGGTTAGGGTTAGGGTTAGGGTTAGGGTTAGGGTTAGGGTTAGGGTTAGGGTTAGGGTTAGGGTTAGGGTTAGGGTTAGGGTTAGGGTTAGGGTTAGGGTTAGGGTTAGGGTTAGGGTTAGGGTTAGGGTTAGGGTTAGGGTTAGGGTTAGGGTTAGGGTTAGGGTTAGGGTTAGGGTTAGGGTTAGGGTTAGGGTTAGGGTTAGGGTTAGGGTTAGGGTTAGGGTTAGGGTTAGGGTTAGGGTTAGGGTTAGGGTTAGGGTTAGGGTTAGGGTTAGGGTTAGGGTTAGGGTTAGGGTTAGGGTTAGGGTTAGGGTTAGGGTTAGGGTTAGGGTTAGGGTTAGGGTTAGGGTTAGGGTTAGGGTTAGGGTTAGGGTTAGGGTTAGGGTTAGGGTTAGGGTTAGGGTTAGGGTTAGGGTTAGGGTTAGGGTTAGGGTTAGGGTTAGGGTTAGGGTTAGGGTTAGGGTTAGGGTTAGGGTTAGGGTTAGGGTTAGGGTTAGGGTTAGGGTTAGGGTTAGGGTTAGGGTTAGGGTTAGGGTTAGGGTTAGGGTTAGGGTTAGGGTTAGGGTTAGGGTTAGGGTTAGGGTTAGGGTTAGGGTTAGGGTTAGGGTTAGGGTTAGGGTTAGGGTTAGGGTTAGGGTTAGGGTTAGGGTTAGGGTTAGGGTTAGGGTTAGGGTTAGGGTTAGGGTTAGGGTTAGGGTTAGGGTTAGGGTTAGGGTTAGGGTTAGGGTTAGGGTTAGGGTTAGGGTTAGGGTTAGGGTTAGGGTTAGGGTTAGGGTTAGGGTTAGGGTTAGGGTTAGGGTTAGGGTTAGGGTTAGGGTTAGGGTTAGGGTTAGGGTTAGGGTTAGGGTTAGGGTTAGGGTTAGGGTTAGGGTTAGGGTTAGGGTTAGGGTTAGGGTTAGGGTTAGGGTTAGGGTTAGGGTTAGGGTTAGGGTTAGGGTTAGGGTTAGGGTTAGGGTTAGGGTTAGGGTTAGGGTTAGGGTTAGGGTTAGGGTTAGGGTTAGGGTTAGGGTTAGGGTTAGGGTTAGGGTTAGGGTTAGGGTTAGGGTTAGGGTTAGGGTTAGGGTTAGGGTTAGGGTTAGGGTTAGGGTTAGGGTTAGGGTTAGGGTTAGGGTTAGGGTTAGGGTTAGGGTTAGGGTTAGGGTTAGGGTTAGGGTTAGGGTTAGGGTTAGGGTTAGGGTTAGGGTTAGGGTTAGGGTTAGGGTTAGGGTTAGGGTTAGGGTTAGGGTTAGGGTTAGGGTTAGGGTTAGGGTTAGGGTTAGGGTTAGGGTTAGGGTTAGGGTTAGGGTTAGGGTTAGGGTTAGGGTTAGGGTTAGGGTTAGGGTTAGGGTTAGGGTTAGGGTTAGGGTTAGGGTTAGGGTTAGGGTTAGGGTTAGGGTTAGGGTTAGGGTTAGGGTTAGGGTTAGGGTTAGGGTTAGGGTTAGGGTTAGGGTTAGGGTTAGGGTTAGGGTTAGGGTTAGGGTTAGGGTTAGGGTTAGGGTTAGGGTTAGGGTTAGGGTTAGGGTTAGGGTTAGGGTTAGGGTTAGGGTTAGGGTTAGGGTTAGGGTTAGGGTTAGGGTTAGGGTTAGGGTTAGGGTTAGGGTTAGGGTTAGGGTTAGGGTTAGGGTTAGGGTTAGGGTTAGGGTTAGGGTTAGGGTTAGGGTTAGGGTTAGGGTTAGGGTTAGGGTTAGGGTTAGGGTTAGGGTTAGGGTTAGGGTTAGGGTTAGGGTTAGGGTTAGGGTTAGGGTTAGGGTTAGGGTTAGGGTTAGGGTTAGGGTTAGGGTTAGGGTTAGGGTTAGGGTTAGGGTTAGGGTTAGGGTTAGGGTTAGGGTTAGGGTTAGGGTTAGGGTTAGGGTTAGGGTTAGGGTTAGGGTTAGGGTTAGGGTTAGGGTTAGGGTTAGGGTTAGGGTTAGGGTTAGGGTTAGGGTTAGGGTTAGGGTTAGGGTTAGGGTTAGGGTTAGGGTTAGGGTTAGGGTTAGGGTTAGGGTTAGGGTTAGGGTTAGGGTTAGGGTTAGGGTTAGGGTTAGGGTTAGGGTTAGGGTTAGGGTTAGGGTTAGGGTTAGGGTTAGGGTTAGGGTTAGGGTTAGGGTTAGGGTTAGGGTTAGGGTTAGGGTTAGGGTTAGGGTTAGGGTTAGGGTTAGGGTTAGGGTTAGGGTTAGGGTTAGGGTTAGGGTTAGGGTTAGGGTTAGGGTTAGGGTTAGGGTTAGGGTTAGGGTTAGGGTTAGGGTTAGGGTTAGGGTTAGGGTTAGGGTTAGGGTTAGGGTTAGGGTTAGGGTTAGGGTTAGGGTTAGGGTTAGGGTTAGGGTTAGGGTTAGGGTTAGGGTTAGGGTTAGGGTTAGGGTTAGGGTTAGGGTTAGGGTTAGGGTTAGGGTTAGGGTTAGGGTTAGGGTTAGGGTTAGGGTTAGGGTTAGGGTTAGGGTTAGGGTTAGGGTTAGGGTTAGGGTTAGGGTTAGGGTTAGGGTTAGGGTTAGGGTTAGGGTTAGGGTTAGGGTTAGGGTTAGGGTTAGGGTTAGGGTTAGGGTTAGGGTTAGGGTTAGGGTTAGGGTTAGGGTTAGGGTTAGGGTTAGGGTTAGGGTTAGGGTTAGGGTTAGGGTTAGGGTTAGGGTTAGGGTTAGGGTTAGGGTTAGGGTTAGGGTTAGGGTTAGGGTTAGGGTTAGGGTTAGGGTTAGGGTTAGGGTTAGGGTTAGGGTTAGGGTTAGGGTTAGGGTTAGGGTTAGGGTTAGGGTTAGGGTTAGGGTTAGGGTTAGGGTTAGGGTTAGGGTTAGGGTTAGGGTTAGGGTTAGGGTTAGGGTTAGGGTTAGGGTTAGGGTTAGGGTTAGGGTTAGGGTTAGGGTTAGGGTTAGGGTTAGGGTTAGGGTTAGGGTTAGGGTTAGGGTTAGGGTTAGGGTTAGGGTTAGGGTTAGGGTTAGGGTTAGGGTTAGGGTTAGGGTTAGGGTTAGGGTTAGGGTTAGGGTTAGGGTTAGGGTTAGGGTTAGGGTTAGGGTTAGGGTTAGGGTTAGGGTTAGGGTTAGGGTTAGGGTTAGGGTTAGGGTTAGGGTTAGGGTTAGGGTTAGGGTTAGGGTTAGGGTTAGGGTTAGGGTTAGGGTTAGGGTTAGGGTTAGGGTTAGGGTTAGGGTTAGGGTTAGGGTTAGGGTTAGGGTTAGGGTTAGGGTTAGGGTTAGGGTTAGGGTTAGGGTTAGGGTTAGGGTTAGGGTTAGGGTTAGGGTTAGGGTTAGGGTTAGGGTTAGGGTTAGGGTTAGGGTTAGGGTTAGGGTTAGGGTTAGGGTTAGGGTTAGGGTTAGGGTTAGGGTTAGGGTTAGGGTTAGGGTTAGGGTTAGGGTTAGGGTTAGGGTTAGGGTTAGGGTTAGGGTTAGGGTTAGGGTTAGGGTTAGGGTTAGGGTTAGGGTTAGGGTTAGGGTTAGGGTTAGGGTTAGGGTTAGGGTTAGGGTTAGGGTTAGGGTTAGGGTTAGGGTTAGGGTTAGGGTTAGGGTTAGGGTTAGGGTTAGGGTTAGGGTTAGGGTTAGGGTTAGGGTTAGGGTTAGGGTTAGGGTTAGGGTTAGGGTTAGGGTTAGGGTTAGGGTTAGGGTTAGGGTTAGGGTTAGGGTTAGGGTTAGGGTTAGGGTTAGGGTTAGGGTTAGGGTTAGGGTTAGGGTTAGGGTTAGGGTTAGGGTTAGGGTTAGGGTTAGGGTTAGGGTTAGGGTTAGGGTTAGGGTTAGGGTTAGGGTTAGGGTTAGGGTTAGGGTTAGGGTTAGGGTTAGGGTTAGGGTTAGGGTTAGGGTTAGGGTTAGGGTTAGGGTTAGGGTTAGGGTTAGGGTTAGGGTTAGGGTTAGGGTTAGGGTTAGGGTTAGGGTTAGGGTTAGGGTTAGGGTTAGGGTTAGGGTTAGGGTTAGGGTTAGGGTTAGGGTTAGGGTTAGGGTTAGGGTTAGGGTTAGGGTTAGGGTTAGGGTTAGGGTTAGGGTTAGGGTTAGGGTTAGGGTTAGGGTTAGGGTTAGGGTTAGGGTTAGGGTTAGGGTTAGGGTTAGGGTTAGGGTTAGGGTTAGGGTTAGGGTTAGGGTTAGGGTTAGGGTTAGGGTTAGGGTTAGGGTTAGGGTTAGGGTTAGGGTTAGGGTTAGGGTTAGGGTTAGGGTTAGGGTTAGGGTTAGGGTTAGGGTTAGGGTTAGGGTTAGGGTTAGGGTTAGGGTTAGGGTTAGGGTTAGGGTTAGGGTTAGGGTTAGGGTTAGGGTTAGGGTTAGGGTTAGGGTTAGGGTTAGGGTTAGGGTTAGGGTTAGGGTTAGGGTTAGGGTTAGGGTTAGGGTTAGGGTTAGGGTTAGGGTTAGGGTTAGGGTTAGGGTTAGGGTTAGGGTTAGGGTTAGGGTTAGGGTTAGGGTTAGGGTTAGGGTTAGGGTTAGGGTTAGGGTTAGGGTTAGGGTTAGGGTTAGGGTTAGGGTTAGGGTTAGGGTTAGGGTTAGGGTTAGGGTTAGGGTTAGGGTTAGGGTTAGGGTTAGGGTTAGGGTTAGGGTTAGGGTTAGGGTTAGGGTTAGGGTTAGGGTTAGGGTTAGGGTTAGGGTTAGGGTTAGGGTTAGGG
Source organism: Dipodomys spectabilis (assembly GCF_019054845.1). Lineage (NCBI taxonomy): Eukaryota > Metazoa > Chordata > Mammalia > Rodentia > Heteromyidae > Dipodomys > Dipodomys spectabilis. The sequence continues at coordinate 5,689 of NW_024871564.1, read as the reverse complement.
TTAGGGTTAGGGTTAGGGTTAGGGTTAGGGTTAGGGTTAGGGTTAGGGTTAGGGTTAGGGTTAGGGTTAGGGTTAGGGTTAGGGTTAGGGTTAGGGTTAGGGTTAGGGTTAGGGTTAGGGTTAGGGTTAGGGTTAGGGTTAGGGTTAGGGTTAGGGTTAGGGTTAGGGTTAGGGTTAGGGTTAGGGTTAGGGTTAGGGTTAGGGTTAGGGTTAGGGTTAGGGTTAGGGTTAGGGTTAGGGTTAGGGTTAGGGTTAGGGTTAGGGTTAGGGTTAGGGTTAGGGTTAGGGTTAGGGTTAGGGTTAGGGTTAGGGTTAGGGTTAGGGTTAGGGTTAGGGTTAGGGTTAGGGTTAGGGTTAGGGTTAGGGTTAGGGTTAGGGTTAGGGTTAGGGTTAGGGTTAGGGTTAGGGTTAGGGTTAGGGTTAGGGTTAGGGTTAGGGTTAGGGTTAGGGTTAGGGTTAGGGTTAGGGTTAGGGTTAGGGTTAGGGTTAGGGTTAGGGTTAGGGTTAGGGTTAGGGTTAGGGTTAGGGTTAGGGTTAGGGTTAGGGTTAGGGTTAGGGTTAGGGTTAGGGTTAGGGTTAGGGTTAGGGTTAGGGTTAGGGTTAGGGTTAGGGTTAGGGTTAGGGTTAGGGTTAGGGTTAGGGTTAGGGTTAGGGTTAGGGTTAGGGTTAGGGTTAGGGTTAGGGTTAGGGTTAGGGTTAGGGTTAGGGTTAGGGTTAGGGTTAGGGTTAGGGTTAGGGTTAGGGTTAGGGTTAGGGTTAGGGTTAGGGTTAGGGTTAGGGTTAGGGTTAGGGTTAGGGTTAGGGTTAGGGTTAGGGTTAGGGTTAGGGTTAGGGTTAGGGTTAGGGTTAGGGTTAGGGTTAGGGTTAGGGTTAGGGTTAGGGTTAGGGTTAGGGTTAGGGTTAGGGTTAGGGTTAGGGTTAGGGTTAGGGTTAGGGTTAGGGTTAGGGTTAGGGTTAGGGTTAGGGTTAGGGTTAGGGTTAGGGTTAGGGTTAGGGTTAGGGTTAGGGTTAGGGTTAGGGTTAGGGTTAGGGTTAGGGTTAGGGTTAGGGTTAGGGTTAGGGTTAGGGTTAGGGTTAGGGTTAGGGTTAGGGTTAGGGTTAGGGTTAGGGTTAGGGTTAGGGTTAGGGTTAGGGTTAGGGTTAGGGTTAGGGTTAGGGTTAGGGTTAGGGTTAGGGTTAGGGTTAGGGTTAGGGTTAGGGTTAGGGTTAGGGTTAGGGTTAGGGTTAGGGTTAGGGTTAGGGTTAGGGTTAGGGTTAGGGTTAGGGTTAGGGTTAGGGTTAGGGTTAGGGTTAGGGTTAGGGTTAGGGTTAGGGTTAGGGTTAGGGTTAGGGTTAGGGTTAGGGTTAGGGTTAGGGTTAGGGTTAGGGTTAGGGTTAGGGTTAGGGTTAGGGTTAGGGTTAGGGTTAGGGTTAGGGTTAGGGTTAGGGTTAGGGTTAGGGTTAGGGTTAGGGTTAGGGTTAGGGTTAGGGTTAGGGTTAGGGTTAGGGTTAGGGTTAGGGTTAGGGTTAGGGTTAGGGTTAGGGTTAGGGTTAGGGTTAGGGTTAGGGTTAGGGTTAGGGTTAGGGTTAGGGTTAGGGTTAGGGTTAGGGTTAGGGTTAGGGTTAGGGTTAGGGTTAGGGTTAGGGTTAGGGTTAGGGTTAGGGTTAGGGTTAGGGTTAGGGTTAGGGTTAGGGTTAGGGTTAGGGTTAGGGTTAGGGTTAGGGTTAGGGTTAGGGTTAGGGTTAGGGTTAGGGTTAGGGTTAGGGTTAGGGTTAGGGTTAGGGTTAGGGTTAGGGTTAGGGTTAGGGTTAGGGTTAGGGTTAGGGTTAGGGTTAGGGTTAGGGTTAGGGTTAGGGTTAGGGTTAGGGTTAGGGTTAGGGTTAGGGTTAGGGTTAGGGTTAGGGTTAGGGTTAGGGTTAGGGTTAGGGTTAGGGTTAGGGTTAGGGTTAGGGTTAGGGTTAGGGTTAGGGTTAGGGTTAGGGTTAGGGTTAGGGTTAGGGTTAGGGTTAGGGTTAGGGTTAGGGTTAGGGTTAGGGTTAGGGTTAGGGTTAGGGTTAGGGTTAGGGTTAGGGTTAGGGTTAGGGTTAGGGTTAGGGTTAGGGTTAGGGTTAGGGTTAGGGTTAGGGTTAGGGTTAGGGTTAGGGTTAGGGTTAGGGTTAGGGTTAGGGTTAGGGTTAGGGTTAGGGTTAGGGTTAGGGTTAGGGTTAGGGTTAGGGTTAGGGTTAGGGTTAGGGTTAGGGTTAGGGTTAGGGTTAGGGTTAGGGTTAGGGTTAGGGTTAGGGTTAGGGTTAGGGTTAGGGTTAGGGTTAGGGTTAGGGTTAGGGTTAGGGTTAGGGTTAGGGTTAGGGTTAGGGTTAGGGTTAGGGTTAGGGTTAGGGTTAGGGTTAGGGTTAGGGTTAGGGTTAGGGTTAGGGTTAGGGTTAGGGTTAGGGTTAGGGTTAGGGTTAGGGTTAGGGTTAGGGTTAGGGTTAGGGTTAGGGTTAGGGTTAGGGTTAGGGTTAGGGTTAGGGTTAGGGTTAGGGTTAGGGTTAGGGTTAGGGTTAGGGTTAGGGTTAGGGTTAGGGTTAGGGTTAGGGTTAGGGTTAGGGTTAGGGTTAGGGTTAGGGTTAGGGTTAGGGTTAGGGTTAGGGTTAGGGTTAGGGTTAGGGTTAGGGTTAGGGTTAGGGTTAGGGTTAGGGTTAGGGTTAGGGTTAGGGTTAGGGTTAGGGTTAGGGTTAGGGTTAGGGTTAGGGTTAGGGTTAGGGTTAGGGTTAGGGTTAGGGTTAGGGTTAGGGTTAGGGTTAGGGTTAGGGTTAGGGTTAGGGTTAGGGTTAGGGTTAGGGTTAGGGTTAGGGTTAGGGTTAGGGTTAGGGTTAGGGTTAGGGTTAGGGTTAGGGTTAGGGTTAGGGTTAGGGTTAGGGTTAGGGTTAGGGTTAGGGTTAGGGTTAGGGTTAGGGTTAGGGTTAGGGTTAGGGTTAGGGTTAGGGTTAGGGTTAGGGTTAGGGTTAGGGTTAGGGTTAGGGTTAGGGTTAGGGTTAGGGTTAGGGTTAGGGTTAGGGTTAGGGTTAGGGTTAGGGTTAGGGTTAGGGTTAGGGTTAGGGTTAGGGTTAGGGTTAGGGTTAGGGTTAGGGTTAGGGTTAGGGTTAGGGTTAGGGTTAGGGTTAGGGTTAGGGTTAGGGTTAGGGTTAGGGTTAGGGTTAGGGTTAGGGTTAGGGTTAGGGTTAGGGTTA